>NC_092860.1:12503626-12517193 GCF_032062135.1 Pyxicephalus adspersus | reverse complement strand
GGGTCACAAGAGGTATTCAGGGTCACAAAGATCCCACAAGATACTAAGGGTCAGAAGGTACTTAGGGTCATGGAATTCACAAAAGACTTTGAGAGGTAACACAGTGATGGAAGGGTGAGTGTGACAACGTTCCCCTTTTTTACTCTTCTCTTTTACATCTTGCTACTAAATTGGTGCATTGGACAATGTAGAGGTAGCATGACATGTGAGGCAGCATATAAGTAAAGTTAAAGCCAATAAAGGGTATTCAGGATTTTATATTTAAGCAAATTTGAAAAAAAAGTATGGTAATTTACAGAGATTTGGTTTAAAGTAACTGTTTACCTTTTAACTAGTTACACACACCCAAATCTAGTGGAAATCTGCCTAGCGGAGTTAAGGTTGGTGAAGCTGCAAAGGAAGGGGGGTGAATCTGTATTGGGTTCCATGATTTTGTAATGTCTAACAAGTTCATTTACATGGTTTGATGGTCAGGAAGTCAGGTGTCCACAAACATTTAGCCATATAGTGTATAGGAGAGACAAATGAACTCTTACCCACCAGGGCAGACCTTCGCCGACATTCTTGATAAAATACCTGAATGCTGTGAAATGCTTCCAGAGTCCAATTACTTCTTAATATGTCTTTCAGCAAGCCATAAGGAATGACTTTACTGCGAGCTGGCGCTGGTTTGAAAATTAACTCATTTACAAAAGTACACACTTAATTTACAAAAAAACAAAATTGCTATTGTAAATAATGTGCACCTGAAGTAAATTATCTACACTACAAGAATTACTTATAATCTAAATATCTCTAGCAGGGGAGCTTGAAATCTGCGGAATTTATCAAAAAAAGAAAGCTTTGTACAGCTGCTATTGAAAATCATAATGATTGAACACATAGCTAGTTAGAAGAGCAGAAGAGCTTGCAGTAATTTTAAAAAGCTTCCTTTACAGACCCTGTCAATATACATAATATACTCAGCAAAAAAAAATCTGTGAAGAGAGGAAATATTTACTTTTTTGCAGCCTTTCTATTTGCAACAGGTGTCAGCTCTTTAGTAGTATTGGTCAAATATCTCAGTATTCCATTCGACAGCTATTCGATCGAATAGGGGGATGTTGTTCGGGTGATCGAATGCCAAAAATTCAGGTTATTTTTCAGTTCCGCTCCCCTGATTGCTCTTGCAGCCCATTACTAGTTGTATGTGTTCTTGGATAGAGTTTCTCCTGTGTTCCTGGATAGAGAAACTCTATCCAAGAATAGGGATAGTGCTCCCTGATTGGCTGAGGAAAGTTGAGGAGAGCACTAGAGGCTTTGAATGGGGGAACTTTTCCCCATTTAACCTCCAGTGCCGGGCATCGCACACTTTTCTCAATGAATGCAGCTGCATTCATTGAGAAGATCCCCGGCACTAGAGGTAAATGGGCACAAGTCTCCCCATTCATTCACCTCTAGTGCCCTGTGATTGGCTGGGGAAAGGAAAATCCTGATGACGCTTGAGCTGTCATCAGGGTTTACCTTTCCTTAGTGCCCGGGGATCCCACACTGACAGGAGGATTCCCACGGCTGTGCAGCTGTGGGAATCTTCCTGACGTAAAGGGATAATCTGTAAAAAAATAAAAGTTAGTTACACAAGTCACACACATTCAATAAAATACTTTACCATTTTTCGGGATCATTTTTTTTTTATAACACAATTTTTTACACACGAATTTGCGCTGTCGAATCCTGTGTTTTTTCGGTCAGGTCTATCAGAATTCGAACACCAACACTACTCTTTAGTACTTCCATCAACGGCAGGCCAACCATGTCATACAGAGCTATACTAGTAGTTCCTTATTGTAAGTTAGGATGTCAAGGGCCTGACCCAACCCTGAGTGTTGGAGGGAAGAGCTATGTTTTCAGGGTGTGCAAGGGATTCGGTTTCCCTAGTTAAAAACAAGCATTCTTTTTTAAATAGAAAGCCCCCTCAGCAAGGTTCATTTAATTATTTCCCTAGAGTTAGGCTTTGAGCTCCATCAACACCCAACATTAGCTCAATACTTTATCATTCAGCTGCTAAATGCTCAAACTTCAGTGATAGAAGTTTTGGTGGTTTAATGGAAGGAAATGGAATGCAAAACAGTTTTAGCACCTGTACACACCACTACAGAAATAGGAAAGTCACCCATGCAATGCTCCACAGCCGTCTTGCTTTATGGTAACCTTCATTAAAAAAATTGGGTCATGTATAATTTTTGGGTCATGCCACTGTGCCGCCTAATTACATTACTTAGAACAAGAGTTGCAGTAGAACCCTTCAAATGTATCCTGCAAGGAACTCTTAATGAGGACAAAGCCTGCACTTTTTGAAGGCTTGGCATTCCTGGCCCAAATTGAGCGAAGCTGCACCATACGCAGGGCTGCACAGGATCTCTGGCTAGATTTCCATTTTGATGCCAGTGTGCCAGAACTGGGGAAAAAAACCCAAAATACATAAAATAAATCAGCAGTTTGATTGGATGCTAATTTTCCTGCTAAAATAACAACTCTTCGACAGTTGTCATCGATCCTCCCCAGCAACAGCAGATTCTATAAACTCCCCTTGGAAAAGAGGTCATGTCCTTCCATATAGAAAGGAAACGCTAGCAGAGAGCCTAGACAAAGGTCCTAAAATCTCAAATTAACTTTCACTTTCCATCAGCTAAATACCTTAAAAACAAAAGATGCAAAGCTTTTAAGCTGGTTTTCTATAAAAATCAGCAACAGCCTATGTGTAAAAGCATATTCCCCTCTAGCATGCCGTAAAATGAGGTTCTGATATCATCCACTACTGAGAATAGGCTGATCCCAAGGCTATAGGTCTGGCTCAGTAGGGGGCATGTATGATCTCTGCAGAAAGACCACTGCTTCTGCACAAACCAAAGCAAAGGTCTCCATCTGCAGCTCCTAGCAGCACTGGCAGATTATTTTGTGCTTGCAATCATTTTGTTTTGTTTAAAGATTTGAGTCACTAAGAAAAGAAAAAGCTTTATGATTGTGGTTTGGAATATTTACACCATTGTGAGATTGTACATAGGGAATAGACATGAGCACCAGAAATTTAGTTTTATACATAAGTAAATATGGTAACAGTGCCATACATATGGTGGAGAGTCCAGGTTCATGTTCCCCAGAAGACCGTATTTAGGGAAAATTGAGCACACCTGCTCTTAGTTTAGTTTCCTCCCAACCCTCAACCCAAAAGAAGCCCTGATGAAGGGGGGATCAATAAATTTGACAAAATGGGTTGGGTAAATTTTTACTGCATGATGAAAGATTGATCTGGTCTGTCAACCATACATCTGGTGTTCTCTTCATTCTGCCATCAGTAACATCGTTCCAGGAACTTCTTCCCATTACCCAACTGATCTTGTTGAACAGCCCCATACCTATCAAAATCTCCTAACATGTCTTCATTTTTGCATGGCATACACCAGGATAAATACCCAGGAAAGTGCTGCCTACCACCAAATTCATGTGTGAAAACCATTCATTGCTTTCCTTTAAAAACAAACCCAGTAATGATATTTTACATTTTACATAAAACTAATTTTTTTTTTTTTTTATTCAGGGGACGCAAGCCAAATACTAATACAATTTGATTTATAAAAAGTGATTCCCCGCTGATTACTTTCTTCAAGGCATTTTATTTTCCATTTTTCTTTGCTTGTGTGTTTGTTTTACAAATGATCAGACTCCTCTGGGGCATTTTGCTCATACAATATTTTGCCCATAATTTTAGTTTGCATATCTAAACCTCAGAAGTAATGGGACGGTCTTTGAGCTGGGAGTCTGCCTGTGGGTGTAATTTGCATAAACCCCTCAGGATGTAATGAATTATGCTGAATTATAATGTCTGAGAGTGCTGTTTATTGCTTTTATTATCTTTGAAATTAATGAGTAGGTAATTAAGTGTTTAGACCTAAACAGGCTTTAAAGACCAACTCTGGGTTCAGCAAAAACAAAAAGTCAGATCTGCCTGCAATGCTCACTTCTTTGGAACTGTCTCTTGCAGATTCTTACTTCCAGAACAAGCAAGGAGCAGCAAGACATCGAACCCAAGCTGCTGACAGGACTCTGTGTTATCATAGCTACCTGTCAGCCTGACTTTGTGTCCTTTCCAGCTACCTGTCAGTTTGATCATATAGTCTTACAAACTTTATATGCTCTTATATCAATCTGCACCCCAGGACTCCCATAACCCCTGAATGTTTCCAAATACACTTCAATTCATCAAAGAATATCCAGATATTCTGTATCACCTGTCGCTACTTCCCCTGTAAAAGCCTACTATACGAAACGTGTCGGGATAAATGGCGACTGCGATATATTGGACATCTTTTCTATCAGTAAAATATGCTGAAATCTTCTTATGGTGCAGTACTAGTTTTTTGTTTAGTGCCAAATGATGCAATCTTTACTTTCTTTTTGTTAAATAATTGTCATTATTGTAAGAATAACCTTCCAAAATATGTAATCTGAACTTGCATGCCTTAAAAAGCCACTTTTTGTTTTTTGTATTTTGAAATTTGTTTCAGAACCCTTCTTTTTGGTTGAATGACATCCAACATCATCAGCGAGGGAGAGAAGACTAAAAACATGGTTCCTTCCGTTTGCAGCCTAGGCTAGATCTCTATAATGAAAGTCAAGGGGCTCTATTTAGGAACAGGGATTTTGCAGAATTTCAATTTTCCTAGCACCTGAAAGTGCCTTGCAAGGGGGATTGTACTTAACTTCCATGTATTGTACTTTCACTCGTTTCCAATGTTGTGGCCTTCGCCATACTTTGCACCAGTAAAATTTTTGGTACTGTTGGATGCCTGTGCCTCCAATGCATTCTGTGGTTTCATCCCTCAAACCCTATGTTACTACAGGATACAGCAGAGACACTGGCTAAATTATTAATATTATTATTACACAGTATTTATATAGTGCCAACATATTACACAGCGCTGTACAAATTCCATAGTCATGTCACTAGCTGTCCCTCAAAGGAGCTCAAAATCTAATGTCCCTTCCATAGTCATATGTCATTAACACAGTCCAAGGTCAATTTTAGAGGGAAGCCAATTACCCTAACTGCATGTTTTTTGGAGTGTTGGAGGAAACCAGAGTCCCCGGAGGAAACCCACGCGAACACAGAGAGAACCTGCAAACTCCATGCATGTAGACCTGGCCGAGATTTGAACCAGGGACCTAGTTTTACTCAAATATAAATCAGAATATATATGTATTCATTATTACATCATTAAATGTGTTTGTTTTAAATACAAAAAGTTCAGCCCTTGTACAGACTGGGGGAGGGAGAAGCAGCACAATGAGATCAGTCAGTTGTTCCACATTGGAAGAGACTTGTTGATATGAGAAATGAGTGACAGAGACAAGGCTTCCATGTGTCACTTTACTGCAGCAGAGAAAGATCAGGTCTCCCGTCCTGCCAGACAGAGCCGTGTTATGTGGCTTTGTAAATCTTACACAGAGATACTAATCCTTGGTAGGGTATACATTTCTCTTTTATGCATTTCATTTGTGTATTGTTTGCCTCTGGGCCAGCCTTAACATAACATTTTTTAAACCATGAATTTTAAGACTGAAAATGACTTAACCTCCCCAAAAAACATTAATTTACTACATGCTGAGAACCTGTAGCATAAAAAAGGTGGCAATTTATACCTCATATGATATTATTATTATTAAACAGGATTTATATAGCGCCAACATATTACGCAGCGCTGTACATAATTTGGTAAAATGTAAAGGAAGAGATTGAGATAAGTAAATACATTCCAAATATGCAAAGCCATACTTTTGGATGTACCAGAGAAATGTCCAAATAATATAAAACTTCAGATTTCCATAAACAATGCTTTAAACACCTTTACAACTCATCAGGATGTTTCTTCTCTGAAGTGCACAGCAATTAACATGTAACCCGAATACTATTTACATACAAATACGTGTATGAGTGGCTAAAAAATTATTTTAATTAAAAACATCTTTGGTTCTTAAATTTTTTTACTATTTGAGAAACCCCCCTGTCTGATTGCATTGGGGAGGTCTAGCCGGCTCCTGGTGTCTCCTTTGCCCTTTATCCTAACTGATCAGGCAAAAACTGTGTACCTTCTGCATCTTTCCCCAGCCAAATGTTGACAGCTTTGAACCTGCATGTACTTCTGGGTTCACTCAACAGAGCAGAGAATTGGTGAATAGATTTTCCATGGTGCTCCTCCGCCAGCCACTCTAAAGTTTTGGAGTTGGTTTAGGCTTCCTGGACCATGGGACTGTGCAAAGGGAACCTGCAGTCAAAGGCAATCGTTGACAGCAATCCTGAGTATTTGGTATTAGTTTAGGCTCCCAGGACCATCAAAAGAGCCCTGGCACTGTGGGAGGAGAAGGTGCAGTCAATGGCGCACATTGCCAGCCATCTTGAGGCTTTGGCTTTGGTTTAGGCTTCCTGGATCATCAGAAAAGCCCTGCAACTATCCAAGGAGAAGATGCAGTCATTGGCACTCATTGCCAGCCATCCTGAGGATTTGGCATTGGTATAAGCTCCCTGGACCATCAGAAGAGCCCTGGGACTGTGAAAGGGGTAGGTGAAGTCATTGGTGGTCATTGGCAGCCATCCTGAGGTTTTGGCATTAGTTTAGACTCCCAGGTTCATCAGAAGAGCTCTGCAACTATCCAAGGAGAAGATGGTCTCATTGCCAGCCATCTTGAAGCTTTGGCATTGGTTTAGGCTTCCTGGACCATCAGAAAAGCCCTGGGACTGTGAAAGGGGTAGGTGAAGTCATTGGTGGTCTTTGCCAGCCATCCTGAGGATTTGGCATTGGTTTAGACTCCCAGGACCATCACCTGGGACTGTGCAAGGTAAAGGTGTAGTCATTGGCACTCATTACCTCCACATAAAAGTGATCAGCAGCTTTAAAACCACCCAAATCAAATCTATGTAACAGCCAGAAGCCATCTGTACAGTAATAAGACAGCTCTGCACCTATTGAAAATTAACGGTGGTTCTAAAATAACAATGTCCTGATCTGCTACTAATTTCTATAGAGTCCTGAAGTAGTTAAAAAAAATTGCAATTGAAAGCTACTCAGCCACCCATGCTTCGATGTTTTCAGATATGATCAGAGCGTAAAAATAATTGGGTTATCGACCGATCGGGTTGAAGTGTGCGGAACGTAGACTGAGAACATTGCACAAATAAAAAGCCAGAGATTAAAAGCAGAGACGAGCCCGGGAGGTATAAATAAACCTTCATATTTCTTTTTTTTCTCATTTACAGTACAATCTGTTTAGTAAAATGTCTGAAGGCGAGGACCCCTCGTCAATTCTTCTGTTAATTATTAATACCTTTGGTGTAGACCTGGCGAGCAAAATCTTGCAGATGAAACTAAATTATGTAAAGGATTAACAAAAAAAAAAAGTAAGTACAATGGTAAAGATGGCCTTGAATAAACCAGGACTATGCCTATAAATTAGCATTCATTTCTCAGAAGACAGACAAACCCAACTTCTATAATTCAAGGGCAACTGCACAGGAAAACAAAGACAGCATAGTATAAAGTGTTCTAGAATTACACACAAGCAACATCCAGCAGAAAGATTTACAGTGCAGACAAGGCAGTGCATAAAATATATGAATGTGAAATCAAAATCAGTCTAAAGGGAAGCGATATTGTACCAGCTGAAAATAAAAGACACAAATGCAGCTCTGTGATCCTAAATGTATTGTTCCAGTGCAAGCATACCCTGGTATCAGCTCCCTGCATATCTCCATGCAAATTCATATGCATTTCATCTGTGTATTAGGCTTGTTGCAGGGAATTCAGCTTTAAATATTATATAATATATAACTATAAAATAAAATTACATTTTTAAATCTTCAGCTTTCATTAAAGTTTTTTCCAAGCAGTTGTGTTATATAGAGTAAGAAATGTTTTGTTTTCTACCTGTGGTCCATTGGTAAGATTTCCCTTCCTATCTGGGGTTCCTCAACCAGGGTTCCTCCAGGGGTACAAGGGGTTCTTTGAACAATGAGCAGTTTGTGACTCTTGGGTTAGATAAAGTGACACCAATGATCTTTTTGGCTATCTATAAGGTTGGTGGATAGCAATGTACGAGGAATTCTTCCCACTGAGCAATAAACTAATATACAGTGAGCTGTAGATTTAGTAATTATAGGAAGGGTTCCCCAAGGACCTGAAAGTTATTTTAAGGATTCCTCCGTGTTAAAGGCCAAGAAACACTGAACTAGATGTTATGGCTGCATTTGTTTTCTTTTTGTTTTCCAGGCTTTTTTCACATTGTGATCTTTCCACTAACACACTAGGGTGACAACACAAGCTCATTGTACTTTATCCATAGGGGAGCAATGTTGTTGCAGAATGCCAAACATCTCTATCTCTCCCCTTCTCTATAGCATAGACTGCAGAGGTTCTGTAGTCTTCACAGATAACTGGGAACAATGTAAAAGGCCCAAACAACATTGTAGCTACTAAATCATAGTGAACCCTAAATAGTAACTCCTTCATTCCCTTCTTCCCCATGTTTTTGCACCAAATTTAAAAAATAATTAATATATTTTTTTTGTTTTTTTTTTGTATTTGGGCTCATTTTTGCATTGTGCAGAATAAAGAGTTTGGGGGGTTGGTGCATTCTATGGCATCCTAATTTTGGGTGCCAGAGGACCTTGTCCCAGTGCTGTATATGCCGATTTGCTTTGATTCACATGGATTGACTCGCTTATCTCTATTTATCCATCTAACGTTGCCTGATTCCTGATTGGCTGCTGGGGGTTATTGCTCACCGCTGAGCTTTGCACTTTGTTATTATTTAAAGGCCATAGTGACATTTTTGCACTTGTACTTTTAATGTCACGGTGTCTCACCAGCCCACTCTGTGTCCAAACATTATATTCTTGTCATCGAACGACATTTTCAAGGTATAGCGGGTTTAATAGATGAACGCTGTCCGTAGTGAATCATCAGTCGCCGTACGTCCAGATTGGATCAAAGATAATAACGATTTGTATTGTTGTAATTTTTTTTTTCATTTTTTATTTCACTGTAAATTTCTTTTTGATACAATAATGGGAAATTCTCATTGGTTGTCTTATAACATTTAAAACAGATCAACACCTCGGTGTCTATTTATAAAGCAGTAATGACATTCACTAAATATTCTTTGGTGGGGAATCCCTGCCATTAAAAAAAACATATGGACCTGGAATATTGTAATGTAAGATTCAAAACTTTATAAATGAACCCCTAAAGTTTATACACCAATCTAGTGCTAACTATTTCCCCATAAAGGTGGCTTTTTTCTGATCTGAATATTGCTTTAGTCTGTTTGTGTTCCACATGTTATAGTCACTGTGAGCCTTAAGCTAGGTAAACACATGCAATAATTGTCCTTAGAAAACGAACGACTAACGACAGATCAACAAATATGCACGATTATTTTGAACGATCGTATTGTGCACAATTCTGTACATGCTGTAACAATACGATCGTTCAAATATATTCTACCAATAATGTACACACGCTAGATATGATCGTTTGAACGATGCAGGAAGTGCATGTAAAGGACAAAGTGTACTACAGAACCATCCACGATCACTGAACGACCGTACACACAATAGATTGCGAACAATCGTCGCCCAAACAGATCCGCCGGGATGGTCGTTCGATTCCACCGACAATCCTCATTCATCGGCAATGTTGTGCACTTTTTTTGTTAATGATTATCAGACGAACGGTTGTTAGTCGTTCCTTTCCAACATTAAATATTGCACGTGTGTACACAGCCTTAGTGTTAGAAAGGTAAATATAAAGTGTAGCATGTAAAAGCTGAATTTAAAAAATGAATGAAAAAGCGTAATGTTTACAGAGTTCATTAGCACAAGCTGAAATTCACATGAAAAAGTGAATGAGCCAAAGCTTATACACAAGTGGCTCCAAATGATGGGGGGGGGGAGGTAAATAACTTCTGCAATGCTCTATCTTTTACGGATAACCCTATAATGAACCTAGTTGATGCCCCAAAAGACAAGGGTAGCCTTTTCTTGCCTATCTTGCCCAGGTGATCCTAATTATGATGGCACAAGGGCATCAGAGGAGCAAGTACTGATGACTGTGGCATAGTCAAATGGCAAGCCAAGGTTGATAACTTGCTGGCCAAAGAAGTACGGTGAGCAGGAGAAGAATAAAAAGTCTGGGGTCAGAAACACTAGATCAAAACTTTTTAAAGCTCAGGATAGATTAACATGGGGGAACCTGGGTAATCCAGCAAACCTGCAATGGATCTGGTCCAGGACTGAAAACATTTGACAAATATTAGCAAATGATTTTTAAGAAATCCGTTCCAGGTTTGCTGGTTCTCTTATGATGGTCTATTTTCTTGGATGACTTTAATAAATCCAACTTATTGTACCAATGTCCAAACAAGGGGAAATGGGTGATGGGTCAGAAGCCAGGTCTACACAGGTTGTCCAAGGTCACTGGTTAGGTCAGGCACAAAAGCAGCTTGAGACCACTCACCAAGGGAGCAGTGGGAAACGGGCACTTAAATAGCCCGCTTGGCACCAGTGTGGCTGATGAGCATGTGCAAATGTGCACATGCATGCGTTCAGAATATATGGGGATACCCGCACCCTTGATTTGAGATGCCCACATTGATGCATCATGCGCAGCGTTATGTGTACAAGCTTGAACCAGCCTGCACATTCTTCTCTTACAAACCCACAGTCCTCTCATCCATCTTTTACATCAAGTGAATTATTGGATTTATTAATAAATAATGTTTATATCTGGCTGGAGTTCAGCTTTAGATGAACATTCTGATGCTGGTACTGTTACAACTTTTGACCTGTTCCATGAAGCTGATCCGTACCTCAAAGTAGACAGGACAGGTCTAGGGGCTGGGGGAGTTCTTCATAATGATTTCTCTCATATAAAAAATAATTTACCGGACGTGTTCCGCCTTCCACACAAACTCATTATGGCTTGATGTGTCACCATTAGTGAAAATGTCACATAAAGAATATTGTCAGGAATAGTTTTATTATTAAAATTCTTCCTTTGCAGGCTGCTCATAATGAAATGGCAACTGTACATTGTGTGCCGCCAGAGGCACCTGCCAAATTCTGTCTCATTATGATGCCATGTTGGATCATGTTTGGTGAGTCATTTATAAAACCAGTAAAAGGTGCTTTGGAATTTTCCGCCACATACTCTGTTTTTATAGAAATGTATTGTGTTGTTGTATATCTGAACTTTATAATTCCATGGATCATCTATAAAATAATGGTAAAGATATTTGACACTGCACTCCAGATTCCCATAACAGACCCAATAAAGCTCCATCCAAACCTACATACCCATCCTACATTTGGAAGGATCTCTTGGTAACCTCCTTGGGTTATATTCTTCCTATTACAGGACAAGTAAAGTTTAGCTTTTAAGCTTCCTGTCTAAATGCATAGACCTTTATCTGAGAAATCAAATGCCCATTCTTAAACCTCGATTTGAGTTGTTGGGAGCTGCACCCATGCAACAAAGTAAAACTGCAGAACTCCGGAGATCATGGGGGGAAGCTGGGTAAACCAGACAGTGCTGAATTGGTGGTGGTGGCACCCTAAGAGTATTTACCACTGACCAGAATGATATAGGCAGACTTTTACTTGGGATTTAAAAGCTGCTATTACATTAACAGGGTTATATGGAATGTGGCCCCTGGCAGCTCCTGTGCCTAACCAAAGAGCCACCTCAATGTGTGCTAATAGGAAGTGACAAACAGAAATGCCAATATTTACATTCTCCTGAAAAATTCTACTTCCCAGGTTGTCCTTGGCCATTGACTTTCTAAATCATGGTCTAAAAGGCTAAACACCTGATTGGCATATGTCTTCTATTTGAACAGTAACCAGTTTTCTCTTTAAAGTAAATCTATATCTCAATTGCCCCTATTCAAAGCAAGGTGACAGGTTCATGCTAATGTACGCATTTAATTATCTATATCCTTACCTTTATATTGTTCCTTTACTGCACAACCACTGAGAGTCAAAGAAAAGTTTTAGCAGGAGCAAGACTATAAAATTTACTGACAGTCCCAGCAAGGATTATATGTTCCTCTATACATGGTAGTGGAGGGTATTTAAAATGACCGATGCCGGGGTTGGTTAACATTATTTGAAGCTTGATAATTTTTGACTTGGACCCTATTGTTGTTAAGGTATGCAGTAGGCAACATTCTCATTGGCTGGTTGTGTGTCAGGGGTGTGTCATGATAACTTATTAAGAATCACTCACCAGCCAATGGCAAGGTAAACATTGGATAGAAACCAGTTGTGAACCTTACCAACCCCTTACAGTTTGTCTGCTCAGAATTACTCATACATTTATGGAAATAGTATCCATTAGTAAATGAATAAAACCCATCACAGAATTGAATTCAAACCTATTCCTTTGGGTTTGGGGTGCTAAAGCATACTTGCACCGGAATGGACCAAGCACATGTTTGAAACCCAAGCACATGTTTGTTTTCGGGATTAGTCTCAGCGCAGTCGCTGTGGGTTTCTGTTTCAGATGACTCTATAGGTTGAGCTGGGTAACAAATAAGAGTCTGATATCTGGACATATGGGGCTTCAGAGCCAAGATGAATGTGCAAGGCCTTTTCAGACGCAACTCTGTACAGTTCTCACAGCGGCAGGATATAATTTTCATCAAAGGCAGAGAGGAAGATGAAGGAATGGTCCGCACATTGACAGCTGATAAATGCAGGCTTCGGCTGAAATAGAAATTGAGTTCCAGCCATTCAACTTCATTCCGATGGAGGTGGAAATTCAAAGCTTGTGATTTAGAGGCATTCACCTAATATCCTGAGCATTTCTCCTGAGGATGATATATTAAGGCCACTGAAGTATTTATCGGGGATTTTGGATTTCACTGAGCTGTTTTCTAAAATGAGAAAATTTCTCATTTTTAAAGGGCTACTCAAACTTAATATTTTAGTATTGGACTGTAACTTCTTCCTTTGCCCCCCTCGGCATCTTATATGTTGTGATAAGTAATTGATTCAGTGGAACTTGATTTTGTAATTTTAGAAATGATTGTTTTTGTCTGATGGATTTATGCAGCAATTAGCCCACTGCTAATGTAATTATCTTAAAAAAAGTTTGCTTTAAATCTAGAAGCATGTAGTGTCTTATGGTGATCACATGACTATCAAAGCCATGGCCACCAGGTCTTATTGCCATGAGATCAGGTCCAGAAAAGTTAAAGCTTATCTTACTATAGCCATTTTACCCTAAAACAACCAAAAACACCTTTTTTTGAATGAAGACATTGTACAAACTCTCAGTTTCCATCATCCCTTGCTTATATCTCTTGGGTGCTCCATCTGATAGTTTTGTATGTACCCACCAAATAGGGAGATAGGGAAGAGTGACAATTTTTAACTCAAAGTACATTGACAAATGACACGTCCTTACCACAAGATTATTGGAATATTTTAGTGGCTGGATGAAGATTTAGTAAAACACTTTTTAATAGTTAAATA
>NC_092860.1:12498485-12502523 GCF_032062135.1 Pyxicephalus adspersus | reverse complement strand
AGAGAGCCAGAGTTATGAAATAACACATTTATTCAACATATTCCCCTGAGACTGATGCACTTGGTACAACGTAGTTGCAGCTTTTATAGACCGTTCAAAAACCAGCTCTCAGCAGCATCTTTGACGTCAGAAATGTCCTCAAAACGTTGCCCCTTTAGGTGTTTCTTCAAATTCCGGATCAGATAATAGTCCGGAGGGCCAGGTCAGGTGAGTAAGGAGGATGGTGCACCAATTGGAAACCCAGGGTGTTCAATTTGGCAGCTACAACGTTGGACGTGTGTGGAGGTGCATTGTCCTGCAAAAAATAGATCCCTTTAGTTAACTTTCCACGGCATTTAATCTTAATTGCCTCCTTCAGCTGGTCCAAGAGGTTAGCATATTACTCTGCGGTGATGCTAGAGCCCTGAGGTAGGTAGTCCACCAACAGAATACCGTCTTTGTCCCAGAAAACGGACACCGTGACTTTTTTGGCCGATTTCTGGGTTTGGGGACCCACTGTGGCACCATTCCTTTGACTGTTCCTTGGTTTCAGGATCATGGATGTGGAGCCAGGTTTCATCCTCAGTCACTAACCTAACCAAAAATTCCTGTGCAGCTTCAAAATGAGCCGAAACGGCTTTGGATGCTTCAACTCGTTCCTTCTTCTGATCACTGTTCAAACATTTCGGCACCCACTTCACTGAAAGCTTGCACATGTCTAAGATACTGGTGATAACAAACCCAACACGCTCCCGTGAGATGTCAAGTATCTGGGATATCTTTTTTGCAGATATTCGGCGTTCCTCAATATTAAGCCCATGGACATCATCGCAGGTTGCCGGGTCAGTTGAGGTTGGGGGGCGCCCACTGCGAGGCTCAACTTCATCAATGAAATGCCCAGTCTTGAAACGAGATATCCAGGTTTTGACAGTGCTGGAAGGACATCTGTAGGAAGTTTGTGACATCTCAGTGTGAATGTCCTTTGCTGACTTTCCCTGGAGAAACAAAAACTTAATGATGGCCTGTAACTCCAACGACGGGAAACTTGCTTGTGCCTCTCCCATGACGGCTTCTCACTAAAAGATAAAACAGTTTTAGGAATCGCAAAGACCTGATATTTGGAAATACTAAGATGTTAGGCTGTCATGCCCCTACACTCATTTTTCTATTTCATCTGGAAGGGGTAAAGCCACTTCTCAGCACCCTCTCGTATATATATATGTATTTTATATTATTAGTAAGGGAGTAAGAGGAACCAAAGAACCCAAAAATCAAGCAGATTTAAATTTGAGCCCCTTGTCTGGAAAGTGTCTTCATGTACTTGTTGCTGTAAGGAACACAGCACAGAGCCGTGTCTGTAGAATGCTGTGTCTATAAAAGTTTAAGGTCATCACAAAGATATTCCATGGGCACAGCTGTATTTTGTGGACATTTTGTGGCAGCTTCTCATTACAACACTCAAGACTCTAATACTTTCTTTGGAACCCTCTGGATATTTAAAAAGATGTTCAAGTAAAACAGTAACGTCTTAAATATTTTATATGAACTTCTTTTCTCTGCCTTGAAATATCAAAATGACAAAAGTAGAGCTTTAAGAAGGAACTATGGCATTTTTCATGCATTATAAATTAATATAGATTTACATCTTGAAAGTTTAACTTTCTAACAGGGCACAGACAGCAAAGAGGAAACTGATAGAGGTTTTTTTTAGCAACTCCAGATCTGAAATAAAAGTTACATACACTCTTACAAGCTTGCATTCATATATACTTCTGAATACATCAACCGTATCATTTTTATTTTGCTTTATTTTGCATCAAAAAAGTCATCTTGTTTCATTCCCATGAATTACTTGAGAGGATGCCATCAGTATGCTGCAGGCAGGGGAAGGCAATTCTCCAGTCCCAAGTAAGCAAACTTGTATTTCTCAACTAAACTAAAGGTTGCTAGAGGTTTCCTTGATCAATGAGCAGTTTGTGACTCTCAGGTCAGATTAAGTGATACAAATGATTTAGCTTTCTTTAAGGGTGGCCATTCTACCCATTGGCCAGCAATGTAAGAGCCATTCTTCCTACTGATCATCACACCAATGAAGTATGATCTGTGGATATAGTAGATATAGCAGAGGTTTCCTGAAGACCCGAAAGTTATTGGAAGTATATATTCCCCATGTTAAAAAGGTTGAGATACACTGCAACACAAGTCACAAGGTGAAGGCTGCACCAGGGGGGTTGATCTATGTCAGATATATTTGACCACCACCTAAAACTCCATAGGAACCAGGATATACATGCCTGTGCCATATTTAATCAAGCAATGCAAAAGTAGATATTAGCAGAAATACCTTAAACCAGTCTTCCCCAACCTTTTAGACACGGGGGAACCCTGGAAAATAACTTTCAGGTATTCAGGGAACCTCTTCCATAATTACTATATCCGGAGATTAAATTACATTAAAGTACATGTCACCCTTATAGCTAGCCAAAAAGATCATTGGTGTCACTTAAACTGAACTGAGAGGCACAAATTGCTCATTGCTCAATAAACACCCAGCAACCTCAGGAGGTACCCGAGGGTTCTGAAGAACCTTGTTTGAGAAAATCTTCCTTAATCACTTAGGTGGACAGGAGATGTGAATTATGGTTCGGCGATCTTGGAGTACCCAAAATAAATTGGAAACCAGAGGCTTACCATGCCCCACCTCTCCCTAAAATATAGTTTTTAGTAGCCAGGTTCTTTAAGAATCTGCATAGAGCTTAACTAAGTCTCTAGACCTGAGGACAGTTGTTTGTCTTTCTCAACAAAATTGAAAATGTAATTCTTTAAAATGAACTTGCATGATGTTTTTAATGTAATATATATGTAATCCTTGATTATAATGTGTAACAATGTCTTCAAAATCTACAGAATGTGATCTACAGGGAAGGACATCTCTCACAACCCAGCCCATCCCTTTTTTTTTGGGAGGTAATTTAATTACTCCAGCTATGTGTTTGGATCAATAACTTGCTGAAAGGTGAGGTATGTACAGTAAGTTGTGTAACCCTGGAGAATAACTTGGTGAATTAAAACTTTCTGTACTTTTTTGCTGTCAATATAAAAATCAATTTTCAGCAGTTTCTTGACACCCAACTCCAACCCCAGAGAGAAAGGGATGGGAGGTGGATTCTCTAGCCAAATCGGTTAGTCAACCCCCATGGTTTTCCAGGTTTCTTTGCAGCTGATGTCAGCAAATCTGTTCAACATTCTACAACTAGGTTGTTGTGCTATTTCTTTGATATGTGCATTTGGGGGGGCACTTTATTAATTTCCATTAGTTATTAAATACAGCAGTGACATGTGTTTACCTGACAACAATGCATAGATGGTATGAACATGTGTTGGAGCGAAATCTGTTAAAAAAAATGTGTCCGATGAATATTTTTGGTTTATTGGTGCATGTTGAGAGCCTAATGAATGGGCCTCACATAATATTTTATTTAAAAGCATTTCCATCCACAAAGTGCAAAAATAATTTTTAATTACAAAAAGATTTTTTTAGTTGTATGATACCCAAGGAGGACATACAGTAAATACAGGACATTTTATACCTGAGGGGGTATCACCACCTTGCCCTGTACTCCCAATATAGTGTTGCATCATTGAGATCCTTGAAAAAGATTAAAAGGGAACCATATGATTGGCCTAGTGACCTAATGGGAAAAGTTGAGTGCAGGATGCTGAGCCTACATTTTTGCTTTCAGGATTGAATGTTAGCTGTACATCTACTGTGCCATTTCCCTTGTTTCCCTGGTATAGTCACCTAGAAAGGAAGAAAAGGTGGATCCCCTCAACAGCAATATTAGCCCATCTGAGAACCCCAACCCACTAATACCCAACCTTTGGCTTTTTGGCACTTATTGTGCAGCCCTTAGGCCCCTGCATACTACAATTTGTATTTTATTAACTGAAAAGTATTATTAAGGTATGTCCCAAGTCTCCAACATGGTATATATGTGCCTCTGACCATCTCCTGTAAAAAGTCTGCAGTCTCTGACCATCTCCTGTACAATGTCTGCA
>NC_092860.1:12410641-12497171 GCF_032062135.1 Pyxicephalus adspersus | reverse complement strand
AGAATGTATGGCAATGCATTGCAACATACAGTACATATACATTACATTACAGTCTTTGTAAACGTTCTTTTAAAACATATGACTCATTATTGGTTATGGGAATTTTTCATGCAATAAGTCTTAACAAAACAGCAACATATGTGTTTCAAATGAAATTCTTTCTGGAAAAATGACATTTTAAAACAGATGAGGGTCCAAATGGTATCAGCGAGGTCTGAGTCACTGGAGATGAAGGCCAATGAATGTGATCACTGACTCCAAACATGGTTAGTTACTGGAAATCAATGGCAGCTAACCACGTTACCCAATGGTTTCGAGGATCCATCATATGCATCTACAATCAGGCTTATTTAATAAGGCACCTAAAGAGCAGTGGTGACGTACAAAATACAATGACTTAAAGTCATGTTCAGTTTACCGCTGTCAGGCCAATTCTGAAAAACGGACAATTGGATTGTTTGAACACGAGACAATATACAATATTATATATTATAAAATGGAAGGAGAATGGAAAGTGATGTCTTTAGGTGTAAATTATAATCTCTTAATTTATTTTAACTAAAGTTAAAAATTTTATATAAGACTCAAAAAATTGTAGCTGTTATTTATGAATCTGGATGCAGGAATTGTATACCTCAGTGCTCTTTAGCTGGTGGATAACTCTCTTTATATATATTCATATTATTATATATATTATAAATGCTTATACTTGAGCTTCACACAACTTCTATTTATTAAATTCAATTAGTAAATCTTTGAATAAACTTTTAATTATTTCCCATCAGTGAAATAGGTTCATATAGTTTTTTACTTGAATCCAATATAAAAAAACTGTCAATTATACATATAATTTGGGTAAATCTTGGGAGAAAATGTTTATCAATTGACCATCTCACTAGTGACATGGATACCGGGGGGTGAAATATGGGCACCGAGTACAGATCTCACCAGTGACATGGATACCGGGGGGTGAAATATGGGCACGGGGTGAAATATGGGCACCGAGTACAGATCTCACCAGTGACATGGATACCGGGGGGTGAAATATGGGCACCGAGTACAGCTCTCACCAGTGACATGGATACTGGGGGGTGAAATATGGGCACCGAGTACAGATCTTACTAGTCAGTGTAGTGAGGAGTGTCCTGTGTATTACATACTGAAGAGTAAGGAGTGTCGGAGTTGTTGTAGGTGTTGAAGTGCCGATATGACTGGTGACAAGCTAGGGAATGAGGTGCGTGTTCTGGGAGAAAAATTTCACAAGTGACATTAATACCAGGTAACGGGGAATGTGTTGGAGTTTTGATCTCACTAGTGACATGGATACTGGGGGGTGAAATATGGGCACCGAGTACAGATCTCACCAGTGACATGGATACTGGGGGGTGAAATATGGGCACTGAGTACAGATCTCACCAGTGACATGGGTCCTGGGGGGTGAAATATGGGCACCGAGTATAGATCTCACCAGTGACATGGATACTGGGGGGTGAAATATGGGCACCGAGTACAGATCTCACCAGTGACATGGATACTGGGGGTGAAATATGGGCACCGAGTATAGATCTCACCAGTGACATGGATACCGGGGGGTGAAATATGGGCACTATAGTGAGGAGTGTCCTGTGTATTACATACTGAAGATTGGGGAGTGTCGGAGTTGTTGTAGGTATTGAAGTGCGGATATTACTGGTGACAAGCTTGGGAATGAGGTGCGTGTCCGGGGAGAAAGATTTCACAAGTGACATTAATACCGGGGGATGGGGAATGTGTTGGTGTTTTGATCTCACTGGTGACATGGATAGTACGGTATGACAAGTATATGTGTGTGATGGAGTGCAGATCTTACTAGTGACATGGCGTTGGTCACACTGGTGACCCGGATGCTGGAGAGTGATATGCGTGTGCTGGGGGACCCATATACTGGCACATGGATTTTAGGGATTGGCGTGTGATGGAGTGCAGATGTTTCCGGTGACTGTGTTTACATGTTACTTAAAATATTTATTCATTTGCTGTGCATTACTCCCTGAACTCTAAACAGATCATCCAGCACATCCGCCTCCTGAGTATCTGTTTTGCAAAAATAAAAAAAAATATTTTTCTCATTTCCCTTCTCAACTCCTCACTACTGATCCCCTGTATCCTTTTCTACTCACTTCCTGATACCTGCATTAGCTTTCCTTCAGCTGACAACAGTAAAAAAACCAAAACAGTAAATATATAAAAGCTTCCTGTAGTGACTTTGCTAATACAGAATATTGTCTAAATAAACAAGATCACAATGTAAAATCTGCATACTAAGATAAAAATAAATGTTTTGGAGATGTCAGTGATTTGCATATTGCGGTCAGGCACGCGCAGGGTCTGCAGACCGGTCCCCGAGTGTTGGCTGTTATTGGCGGCGCACAGCGGTCGGTGGCTCCAGCAGGAAGGATGGTGGTAGCAGCGGGCTGGGTATCCTCAGCATCCTCCTCTCCTCCCAGCATCCAGTGGCTCGGCCCCTCTCTGCCATTGGCCCGCACAGTGTGACTCTTCTCCTCGGTGTGCCTGTTACTAAGGCTTCTGTGTACTATGAGAAGGCGCCGTGTTATGTGAGCTGGGTGTCCCTCCCCGCCATTGGGATGGGAGCCTCACCTGGCTGCATCTCTCCAGGACCCTGATGCCTATGGGATAGCAGCCCCCCCCATCTGCAGCCCCTCTAGACCAAGAAGAGCCCCCCTTTATTTGCAGGGGGTGGGGGGGGGCCTTGCATGCAATGTACATGAACCCCATGTAGCTGCTGCCAGCCTCCCTGCACCCACAGCACCGTGATGGCTGTAATTGGAATCAGAGGAAAAGCTGATCTTCTGGGATTTTGCATCAAAACCTGTTTTCTGCAATTCTTTGTGCTTTCTGTATTTGGTGAAGAGAAGACCTTCATCGTGGAGGTAGGTCAAGGAATCTACTAAAAGGGGGGTCACTCCGGCACCTTAATAAATCATTTTATAATGGGGATGGTGGCATGGCATAGGGATGGGTATGGGTATGATTGGTGGTATTATGGGCTCCTGATAATAACAATGCACCATGCAATAGACAAGCATGTCCATCCAATGTATTGCAATGTTGGATGGCTTTGCATTGTCTCTAGGGCTGCCTGGGCCTGCGGTACGCTGATACAGTATAGGGTGAGCTACACCGGGATTGGCTGGCTAAGCATTTCTACAGAGGATTGTGCATACTGTAAATAGTGCTGGGGATGCTTTGCAGCGGTGATTTGGTAAACACGTTGGCACAACCAACAAAAATACGGCCTGCCGAGCGCCATACAGGTGTGACCTGGTCGCACCTTTCCACCCTGGACGGCCGGAATCTTTTTTCCTCCTAGAATTAATTTTCTTTCTGCTATCAGACTGCAAATAAGCCCCATAGACCGATCAGCTTTTATTGAAATAAACAATGGTTTCTGATTTCGCATTATAATAGCGCACATGTATTTCATATGTTAGACCTGGAAACTGAATGCTGTGTTGTTTGTGCACCATTAGCATTCATTATTATTAATATTATTATTATTATTATTATTATTAATAATAATAATAAACAGGATTTATATAGCGCCAACATAGTACGCAGCGCTGTACATTAAATAGGGGTTGCAAATGACAGACAAATACAGACACAGGAGGAGAGAACCCTGCCCAGGAGGTGGTATTATTATTATTAATATTAATAATAAACAGGATTTATGTAGCGCCAACATATTACTCAGTGCTGTACATTAAATAGGGATTGCAAATGACAGACGAATACAGATAGTGACACATGAGGAGGAGAGGACCCTGCCCCGAAGAGCTTACAATCCAGGATTATTATTATTAATATTATTTTTAATAAACAGGATGATATATAGCGCCAACATATTACACTGCGCTGTACATTAAATAGGGGGTGCAAATGCCCCTGCCCCCAAAAGCTTACAATCATTCATGGGATTTAAATGGAAATTGTCAGGACTGGGACACGAAGGGTGCCATTGCTGACCTGCCGCAAGTTTTACTGTACACAGTGTTTAATAAACTTCACTGGCTGCATGCTTAATCCAGGTCAGTGGTTAACAACATGCTGAAAACAGAACAATACCAGCCCTGGATTTTGCATCTTGCAAAGTCTGCCATTTTTGGCGTTTTTCAGGTTCACTTTAAATGCAGATTCCTTCTATTAGGTAATGCTGGGTTAGTATTTTAAAAGCGCCTGGTGAATGTGGAGCATGAGTGGTGTTTTCTGGTGATAATAAGACGTATAAAATATATTTTAGCCTTCTGTTATTATTATAAGAAGGGGCAAAATAGAAAGCTTCCTCATAGGGGGTCGGAATTTGGGTACTGCAGGATATCATGTCACATGATATCATGCCATGGCATAAATAATAGCAGAATATAATGTTGTGTTGAATTCTGGTGATTTTATACCAAAAAGAGTTTTTGTTTTTTTCTTTCTTTCCATGGGGTGTATATAAGACAGGGACATGGGATGTACTGTTGAGTTGTTGTGAAACCATCAGCCCTCTGCCCCACTTATCTATGACAATGGTATTACCATGTGTGCCATACAAATCCGCACAATTCCATTATGACATGCTTGGCCCTCGTGCCATAATAAATTGCATAAACTGGATTCTACATTATGGAGCATGGTTTGTTTTTGTGGCTTGGTACCCAGAACCCATGGTGGCCTGCCTAATGGTTGTTTAGAGGGATGAAGCCTTTTTTATTCTGAGAACCATGACAAATATTCTGGAATGGGATCTATGGCAGATTGTAAGAAAGGGCGAAAAAAAACAAAAGCTGCACCGACAGAATAGGGAAAGGGGTTTACCAAAAATAGATATTTCAACAGACGATGTATAAATAGACGGGAGCAGGACCAGGGAAGGAGGAGGTGATCTGATTGGCTGGGGCCGGTAATAGTCATGGATCAGCATCATTTGTTGCTAGACAAGCACTCGGCGTTGGTGAAAATGTGCTGGAGCAAGGCTTTGTTATTGGACAAAATAAATGATCGTTAAGTCACATTGATTGTAATGCCCCCATACATCATGTTCCATTTATACAACATTTATATGGGTTTGGTAAAACACAGGTGGGTCAAGTCACAGCAGAATATTGAGGTCTTTGTATAATAAAATCAGTTACCAGTTGGCCATTTATTATGTCTACAACACAATTTTGTCCTAAGCTGCACCCAAATGACAAGCTAACCCGAGAGCAGAATGGCGACGATCTGCCATTCTTAAAAAGTCATGGGTTGATTGTTTTATATTCCTATTATTATTACACTAGTAGTATTATATGTTATATATTTTTTAGTTTTGCATTTACTTTGTATTATCTAAAATGTATGTTTTTTAAAATGTAAAGCACTCGTTCTCAACTGTGGCACGCCAAGGTTCCTCCAATGGTTGTTTGGGGTGCATTGAGCTTTGGTTGATTGACCTCCCATCTGATGGATTCTGCCTAGTTCCAGGCTCAACCACATTCGGCAGAGCCAATAGGATGGCAGCTGTGATCTTTCATCACATTTATTCCTGATCATCACTGTAATGGGGGCATTCTTCCAACCAACCTTCAACTAATTAATTTGATCTGGGGTCCTCTGAGACCCTCGGTCTTTGTTAGCAGGTGCCCAAAAGTGTTTCCATACATCTTTTCTGCAGTTTATAATGCCTAATGCTTGGGTGCTTGGTGGTGCCTTGGTAAACCTTTTCTGCAAAAATGTTGCCAATAACAAGAGGTAGCAGTGGAGTAAAAACCACCTTGTTGAAGTTTCTATAATTATTACAGGTTTTAGAGCCCACCAGACACCCCAGAATACTGCAGCATAGCAGGAACCTCCATATAGAATCCATACAAGTGCCATATATTTGTATATTCTGGGGTTTTTGAAATCACTGGCACCCCAGAATACTGCTGCCTCCATATAGGGAATAGTCTCCATATAACAAACTCCATATAGAATCCAAACAAGTGCCAAAAATTTGTATATTTTGGGGTTTTTGAAATCACTGGCACCCCAGAATACTGCTGCCTCCATATAGAATCCATAAAAGTGCCAAATATTTGTATTTTTTGGGGTTTTTGAAATCCCCTGGCACTGCCACGTCTATAAAGTGTATACAAATATATATACTATATATTTATATTTGTATAATAATTCTGGGGTGTCAAGTTCCTGGGCACCCCAGAATACTGCTGCATAGCAAGAACCCCCATGCAATCTATATAATACTATATATTGTTATTTGTTTAATAATTCTGGGTTTCTGCTCCTGGGCACCCCGGTGCATATACTGCTCATGCATTGTATACAGACACCATGTATCTGTAAGTAGCCCCTGTGCACTCCAAAATACTGTTACATAGTAGATGCTTCCATAGATTGTTCTGTATAGATGCATTTTAAAATGAACTTTTGTTCTGCCAGTGCATGACAGAGCAGCAGCCTAATGCAGATCTCACCAGTGGTACATGGTCACCATTCATTGTGCTCACCTGCTGCTATTGTTACTGAATGTATTCAGTCCTATGTACCGGGAAGAACACAGCAAATAGTGGTGGTGGCTTAATGAGAGATAATGGCGAATGCACAAGGTTTTCCAACATACCTGATCATTATTCTTCTAGGTAAATAGCCAGGAAATGTAATTTATTATCCACAGATTATAAAGTTAATTTTATTTGTTTTTTTACTGTATTTATTTGCTTTATTTTATATTATTTGTCTTTAGATGACTGTGAAAGTGAGAGAGAAGCAGACACAACTTGCCTTGATGCTTCCTGTGTCTGATTGAGCCCTATGTCCAAGCTATGTCACTGCTGTAATTACTTATTGAGTTCTCACTGTACATAATGGGCTTCTTTTAGCATATCTGAAAAAAAATACAATGATAATGATGTGAAATGCAGCTTCACCTGCTGGCTGGACAGATACCAACGCAATAATAATATGCAAAATGTCTCACTTTGATAAATGGGATTAAAAAGTGTTCATCTTATTTTTTACCTGACAATAAATGAATAAAGTATATAAAACCTATATATCGCCCTTAAAGAGAACCTGTTGCTTCCATCTTTTTGGGCAAAGTTACAGAGTCCCATCCTAGCTTACCCCTTAACTCAAACTCAGCCAAACATCTCAGTTACAAACATCCAGAGATTCTGGGTGCAATGGATTTTGATCTTTGCCCGTTATGCAACTTTGAGTGGCCATTCACCAAATCTGGACACTGTCACCTAACAAGGAGTCTACCCCCTACCTGGGTACGCTATAACCCCATCCAATACAGATCTTACACAGGGTTTGCACAGCAGACCAGTGGCGAATTGTTGGCAAGGTGAGTATAGGTAAATGGAGGTTTGGGCTACTGTGGGTCTACAACATTCTTTCAAAATTATGCTGCTTTAAAGAATATTTAAACTGGATTCTCATATGCTACAGTGCTTTCTGGGGGATGGGTGGGGGTGGAAGGGTTACATTGCTGCAATTTTCATCTTAAATTTTATGTATCAGAACACATAATGAAATGAAAAAGTTAACTACATTGTAGCACATTTTTGTTTTTAGGTTTGAATCTGTTTTTGTGCCATCATAGTGTGTAGGCCCATCCAATAGAACTGTATGATATTGCATCCAGTGTGCATGTAAGTGCGTGCAAAGGGACACTTAAAGGGCCAATGCAGACAAATACTGTCCATACAAACTTCTCAATCAGCCACTTTGCTGAAGGTCCAGGACCAACATAGAGCATATTATTCACTTATGTGTTGTGTGCCTAGTTTTTCTTTCCTGTGTTCTGTAGTGGCATAAGGACTGGTAGATGGAAACATATTGGTGGTGAGGGGGTGAAGGCATTCAACACACCCATAAAGGTTGGATCACAAGATACAGATGTGACCCTGCACAAGGCTTCACATTGGGTGTTGGCTCTCCATGAGTTATCCAAGTTGCATTCTGAATTCTAGGTCCAGTAAAACTTTATTAATTTATCACCAACTGCGCCAGCCTTGTCCAGTCTTCTCAGCAACTTATCTCTCTTAAGACACACAAAGAAAAATAAAATAAATACTAACTTACCCCCTGCTAGGGATGACACCTCTAAAGCTGCGTACACACGTGCAATAATTATCGTTGAAAACAACTAACGACTGTTCGTCTGATAATCGTTAACAAAAAAAGTGCACGAAGACGCCAATGAATTTGTCGCTGGAAACAAATGTACGTCTTGGATCTGATTGACCGTCGATTGTTCGCAATCTATTGTGTGTGTACGGTCGTTCAATGATCGTGGATGGTCCTGCAGTACACTTTCTCCTTTACATGTCACTTGCATCGTTCAAACTATCATATCTAGTGTGTGTACATTATTGGTGGATTATAGTTGAATGATCATATTGTTACAGCATGTACAGAATTGTGCACAATACGATCGTTCAAAATAATTGTGCATAATCGTTAGTCGTTCGTTTTCTAAAGACAATTATTGCACGTGTGTACATAGCTTTAGCCTCCTTGCAGGATCCTGGTAAGGCTTCCAGTACAATGCTAGAATGAGTTACTGTGATCTTTCAGATTCCAAGCTTTGCCAAGATCCCATGGTGAGGTCCACCTGAAACAACCGAAGGTGGGTATATGGTAAATATAATACAAAATGGTGGATAAACCGTCTGCATATCTTGTACCTCTAGGGTCCTAGGAAGGCTTCCCACCATTATTTAGAGGCGCATTTCTTCCAGGACCTATGGACATTCTCATAGACATCTATACACCTTCTCTACAGTGCTGTCCCCACGGACTCACAGATCTCCAATCCAGTACTTCTTTTTTTTGTTTGAATGAAAGCCAGAATAATAAAACCCATGTCCTATGAGCCCAAGCTGTCAAGGACACATCCCTTGGGGTGTTCATCATTACCCCAGCCTGGGCTTGGAGGGGAATACTGCATTATAGCACCACGTTGTTACAGAATTAAGGAACAGGACTTGTGATGTTACACCAACACCAAAAAACAATATTATTATCAATATAAAGGTTGGGGTGCTTCGGGATGGGGGGAGATATTGGGGAGGTAATACAAGAAGAATAGAGTTCCGCTTCTAACCTCTGTAGAAATATGAAACTGTAAGCACATTGTAAATGCATAAAATAAAATAAATCATAACATATCCATTAGCTGAACATTTTTTCCCCACCGTCACCATCCTGACGCATCTAGCCATCCACACGTGACTATCGACCATTAAACTTACTCAGACCGTATCGATCCCAATTATGAAACCGTATCTCCCACAGCTGTCAGGGAAAGTTCTCTCGTAATGACGTGAAAATTAAGATACATCTTCTTTTTCGTTCTGGAGGTAAAATTTCCAAACAACGATAAGATGAAATCACCGATCAATGATGACTTCAGCTGCCTAAATCTCCAGCCTCAGATCGTAAAGTCATTTACCAGAAAAAAACGGCTGTTGACTAATGCATTAGGTACATTTAACGTAAACATTATACGGCCTCTGTGCATTGGTCTGGTAATATTCATTACATTATGATGCAAATACACTTACTCTACTGATTGCTGCTTTTGGCCTAGAGAGCACTTAGGCTTAGGTTGCCAAATGTAGCATAACATCAACTCCATGTCTACAACCACGGCATGGCCTTCAACAGAAATAAACCTGGCCAAAAACGAGGCCGAAACACTAAATCTTGATGTCAGTATCCTGATGCTGTGCTTTTTGTCCTTTTGGGTTTTAGGAAGGGTTAGTGTGAGGGCTACTAAGAGGGTGGTGTGAGGATTTAGGGATGGGTCAATATTAGGGTTACCAGATGGGTTAGTGTGAGGGTTACAGGTGAAGGTAATGTGAAGGTTATCAAGATGGTTAGTATGAGGGTTATTATGAGGTTTAGTGTTAGTGGACTTTCAGAAGGGTTATGTGAGGACTTCCAGTAGGATTAGTTTAGGGCAGGCATGTCCAAAGTCTGGCCCAGGGGCCAATTGCGGCCCGTGTTCAGATTTCCACCAGCCCGCAGCCTCTGTCATACAATTATTAATATGCAGCCCGCCAGCACTGTTGACCAAAGTATAAAATACATGCATACAAAAAAGCTATTTTATATTTAATTAGAGTTGATCAAGCACCTTGCTATTATTGGCCCGCATAATCGGCAGGACGGGAATCCCCTATGTCAATATATTGGCCGTGTGCTGTGCAGGACCCGCATGGGCCACGCCCACTCTGATTCCAAAAATGTGCTCTGCACGGAGCCCGCACTGACACCGGACTCTGTGCAAGGGAATCCCTCACATCACCCTGTGCTGTGTGGGACCGACGCAGACCACGCCCACACGAACCCTGAGTACGTGCCGAATGGCCCCCACACATTTTCACCTCACCAAATCTGGCCCTCTTTGCAAAAATTTTGGACTCCCCTGGTTTAGGGTTTAACAGGAGGGTTACAAAAAGACCAGTGTTTAGTTTAACAGGTGAGTTAGTGTGACAATTACCCGGGGGGTTATTGTAAAGGTTACCAAGCCAGTTAGTTGGAGGGTTACCAGGAGGGTTAGTGTGGGGGCTTCCAGTAGGATTAGTTTAGGGTTTACCAGGAGGGTTACTGTGAGGGTTACAAAAAGACCAGTTTTTAGTTTACCAGATGTGTTAGTGTGAGGGTTACCAGGAGGGTTAGTGTGATAATTAGTGTAAAGGTTACCAAGGGGGTTAGTGGTGGGGCTTCCAGGGGTGTAAAATGAGGAGGATTATCAGGAGGGTTAGCTTTCATTTTATCAGAGGGGTTAATATGAGGGTTACAAGGAGGGCTGATGTTAGGCTTACTAGGGGGGCTGGTGTTAGGCTTACCAGGAAGGTTAATGTTAGAGTTACCAGTCATTATTTTAGTAGAGCTTACAAATGCTAGAACTTCTGGTGGGTGTTTATTCAATGCCTACCTCTCCACTTACGAGATTCCATCTGATTTCCTGTCCCAATGGTAATTGGTCAACAACTCTATCTTTTTTTTACTGACTGGGCAGTGGATGGACCATCACCACATAGAGGGGTCATCAATCTGCATGGGCTGTGTTCTCTTTTTGTAAGCAACCTCCCAGTGTTAGACAGACACCACTGAATGGCTCTCAGTGCTGCCTCTCACTGTCAGTGCAGAGCATTACAAATAGATAATATACAGATGAATTCAAGTATTTGTATTAGCTACATATAAGATTCTGTAAATTTATTTATTTTTTTAGTCATAAATATGTAACTGGACGAAATGGTGGTGTTTTATTATCAGCTTTCAGTTTTTCATGTTTCAGCTTTAACATATTTTTGTTCAGAAAAAAAAAAGATCTCTTTATTTGGTGACACATTTATTTTTTTTTTTTTATTATTTTATTTCAAGTTTTATCACGTCTCACACAGGCTAGCTATTTACAAAAAAACTTGAATCTAAAAAGTTTCTATAATAATTTTGTATTGAAAAAAAAATAAAATGACCAAGTCGAAACTTTGACTGCCGAGACACGTCCTTTGAAGATAAAACTTAGCGTTGGACTTTTCATATACTCGCTCGAACGCGGTGGTTTGAAATCTACCGTGTAGCAGCCTGACTAGATATATTTCCAAATTCCATCTGAGGTTTTATACATAATTTAGCATATTCTGTAAGGCCTGCAGCTCCGGCGCTGCAAATCCCCTTAACGCACTAGAAAGGGAAACGTCTGAACTTCAAATGATCTACCATCCTTGACATTAAAGTGGTGGACCAAACTTGAATGTGGCTTTCTGCTTTAAACATCTATTTTTACAGAATTTTATCTGTGAGGCAGGGAGGAATAGAAATTGCAGTTACAATAGGAGCCGTCTCATGAAATAAGAGTGAAGCAGCAGGAGAAAAGTCGATTCAAAAAGAGCCATAGTCCTTTCAATTTCTTTTTTTCTTTTAAGATCAGGTTTATCAATGTGTTGTAAAAGCAGATGAAGATTTTTTTAAATAATATTTAGATATGTAAAGAAGAGGTTGTATGTTAAAGTCGAGAATTACCCACATCTGTCTACAAAATAGCTTCTGCTGCATTATGCATGCTGGCCCATACAGATTTACCAGTCTGGGTTTACTTTGTAGGATAAATGCCACTCAGGGTCAATTATCCCACTTAGTGTGAGGATAAGCTAGCATGGACAAACTCCTCGGGGGTGGGTCTTCACACCAGGCTGGGTTCACATCATTAGGCTACGTACACGTTAGAAGATTCTTATCCGATTATTGCTTCAGGGCTAGTATTGGACGAGAATCTGGTGTGTGTACAGCGCTCATCCTGGCGGATCCACAAACGATGAACGTTTGTAATAAAAAGTGAAAGGAAGAGAGCACAGTGGGGTGCCTCTTCATCATTCTCTCCTCTCCATAGATCAGAACTGGAGCGCTCGTTCAATCTTTTGTCGTTGGAAAGGATCATGAAAGATCCTTTCCAAGGACAATTATTGAACGCGTGTATGTAGCATATCAATATGTTGTTTGCTGACAATGGAAGGCTTCTTCACAATAGTGCATTTCTGTACTGTAGGCAAACCACAATAATTCATACCTCCCAGTTTTTGGAAATAGGGAAGACAGACACATTTCAGTTCAAAGTATCTAGTATGAAAATGACACGTTTCCAGGAACACCCTCATTTTGTAAACCATAAACACTTCTTTATCTTATATTCATTTTTTAAGTTAAGAAATGGAATAATTTAAAGGCTGGGTACATTTTTAGCGCAAACTAACACTCTGTATTGGTTAAATAATTTTATATAGGTATATATATTTGCACCCAAAAATAGGGACAACTGAGGAGGGACAATTAGGAGATATAATGAGGGACAATCTTTTCAAAGTAGCCACAGTTGGGATGTAGGATGAAGGACAGTCTAAATCAGGGGCAGTTGGGAAGTTTGATGTGCATTAGTTCCTCCTAATCAGGTGCAGTTGGGGGTATGATGAAGAATGGTCTTTCCTTACATGGAGCAGTTAGGAGGCATGATAATGTACAGTCCAAATCAGGGGCAGTTGGGTAACATGATGAAGGACATTCCCTCCTAATCAGGTGCTGTTGATATAAAGAGGGACAGTCCTTTCTTATCAGGGGCAGTTGGGAAGCTTGATGAGGGACAGTTCCTCCAAGTCAGTGACAGTTGGGGTTATGATGAGGTGCAGTCTCTCCTCACCTCATATTTTTCTTGGTATAATTTATCACAAAATACAGTATCTCAATATATACTCAGGATTGGCTATGCTATACTGCGCCTTTTCACAATGCAAGCCTATGAACAATGCAAATCTATGACTTGTTACAAAGTTACAATGTTGCAGTCAGATCATTGGGGGACTGAGGACATGCTCCCCCCTGCTGGCATGCAGCTGAATTATGACATCATCCTAGCCTAGACAAAGTCATTAGACTGAAGCACAAGGACCGATTACTAATGATAGAAGGTAGAGCCAGGGGCAGACATAAAGGGGTGCAAAGTTTGCCTACAGGGGCCCACTGTTGGGTCGATTCCGCATAGGAGCCTATGGATAGGATAACTCTCCGCCATCATGGAGAGTTATCTTTAACAAATAGTATTCTTTCTGTATGTTGATTGATTCTGTAGTTTTAAATGCAGACATTAAATGTTACTGAGTTTGGGTTAAACTGGGTGAATCCTCTTCCTTTATCACAGCTGCTGTATTTTCTGGAAATCCCATTCACTGTTTAACTCATTGCCAGGAATGTTTCTTTAAATTCATGTATTAAAGAATACTATCACTGATAATTGTTAATATTCTGCTTTTGTCACGAGCAACAGAACATCTTGTATTTCCTTCTAATTGTGCTGGGTTCGCCGAAACACAAACTCGTTATAATCTAATTTATCAAACAAGACGGATCCAGAAGGGCCAGTTTTCAGATCCTGGCTAATCACACTTCATAAAGCTTCTTTGTTTATTTCGGAAAGCGAAATGGGAAATAGATGACTAAAATTATTTCCACCCAGGCAGTTCCTATAGAAACTTGTCCTTTATTTGGAAATACAGTAAATTGAGGTTAATTGCTTCGGTGCTGGACGGCTCCCAATGGCGTATTCTAACTTTACCATCCCTTTTTTTAAAACCGAAAGCTAAATTATAGGTAATAGGAAAAAAGAAATGAATGCAGCTGTGTATTTATTTAAAAATATAATTTATTTTAAGAGTTTATTTAAATATCTGAATTTTCTTTAATATTTTTTTTTTATCCTATACAGCATCTCCCAGTCTAGGGGAGGGAGGGAAGGACTTTAGGTATTCTGCAGTGTGTACTAAAAAGGAAAATCATAAGTCTGTTTTTTCTCATTCACTGCCCAATCACCAACTGTAGAAGGGAGAATACCAAAATACACGGTACAGCTGAGTTAGGGGCACACGTGATACCTACCTAAGTTCAGTTACTTGGGGTGGGCCACATGTATCGTTCAGTATAGATTTCATGTTTTCAGTATGGCACATTCATTCCACATTCATTCTGGGATCAAATAAGGGATTTCAGGTATGTATTTAGAAAGTAATACTGCACCATATTACAGTATCAGGGAGACTTTGTGATCCAAGAGCAGAGCAGAAACTGCAGATAATTTGCCAGAAATAAAGCACAACATCCGGCTGCACCTCCTGCAGAGAGCTGTGAATGGGGCCGCATGACTTTCCATATCTGCTACACACACAACTATTCCAGGTGTAAGGAGTAACAGCTGGATAAGTACACTGTCATCGGATGTGTCATGAGTCACCTGCAACCTTATTTACAATCTCAGTTCTATGAATGAATGGAAACAGCTTTATCTGTCACTTCCCCTGCAGGTTACCTGTATCTGGGGCAGTGAGAACAATAGTGGGTCCATGAATAGAAAAAGAAGGGCCAGTTGTGATATATATGACCAAGCATGGCCCGGTATCAAAGGGGAGGAGGGTGCACTTTTGTTGTGTCATCTTAAACAATTCTATCTATCTATCTATCTATCTATCTATCTATCTATCTATCTCTTATTACTCCATGTACCTTCTCTAATTGACTCACCTATGGCTGGGTACACACGTGAGAATCTGGCGTGTGTACAGCGTCTGTCATCCATCTCCCGAACGACTGTCCTGGCGGATCCACGGATGATGGACAACGAGTTGTTGCAATATCACCAACACAACTGGGTCATCTGTGTTGACCTTAAAATGGTATGCTTCCTTCTTGGTCAGCAACGCAGATACACCAAGTATCCCTGTTATCTGTGCATGTGGGGGCTTGTGGGAGGCATTGGGTGGAAAGGAATTGGCCTCCAAGATCTGCCCTAAAACCAGGTGATCCAAACATTCTACATGAGCCACATGTTGATAGAAAAAAAAATATATTCCCACCTCTGCACATTTGTCGTTGGAAAGGATCTTTCATGATCCTTTCCAACGACTAAGGACTGCACGATGCATGAATAAGTGATGTACATACAGCACCCTTCTGCCCTACAGAGAGGGGAGGGGGAAAATGACACTTGGCGCTCTCCCCCTTCACTTCCATTACGATCGTTTGTCGTCCATCATCCTTGGATCGACCAGGACGGTCGTTAAGAACATGGATGACAGGCACTGTACACACACCAGATTCTCTTCCCATGTCGGCCCTGAGCCGATTATCGGACAAGAAGGATTGCAAGTGTGTACGTAGCCTTTGTGTACATTTTCCCTATCTATTTTAGCTGTCTGTTACCTGTCTGTCCAAATATCTAATTATATATGAAGAATATATGTCTTTTTAACATATCTGCCGCATCCATTGACCCATCATGTTGTTTTTTTGTTATTGTGTCTATCAATTCCAGTCTATCTATCTAGGAGAAAAATAAAGAAGACAAACAGAGTTTTTTTGGCTTAAAGTTAATGGTAAATTGTATTCAATGTTTATTTCACATAGAAAATTTTACACATTTCCTAATCTATGTGTGTATATAGATTTTATCAACAAAGCTGCATGGCAGTGATTCAGATATAGTAGAAGTGTCAATATTAGATGTTCCTAAAACAGGGATTTTGATAGAACCTACACTATACTTGCCTGTAAATTTATAGGGTTGTTGTCCCTCTAAGGGGTAAAACAATGATAGGTAATCTAGAAACTTGTATGGTCAACAGTAATCGGTAGTTTCATTTCCCATTGCATTTCTCTGATTAGGCTTCTGCAGGGGAAGTAGAAATATTTATATAGACTGTTACGGAAACAGATATCATAAAGAAAATGTCACTATAAAGTATAACAAAAATCGTCTTTGTTTTTCTCCTTCTAAACGCATTATTATTATGAAGGTGTGTTCTTAAACAATCTATCTATCTATTGATCCATCTATCTATCTAGCTCTCTCTCTCTCAAAATAAATCAGTTCATCTTTATCACATTTTATCAAAATTTGATTTATCTACTCTATTTTCTTTTCTATGTATTACACTGGGGAACAATTTTTTGTTGACTTCAATTTTTAAGCTTATTTACACTAAAATAGGTGATTCTGAAAGTGCATTTATTTTTCTTCTATCACGTCAGGTTTCTTCTCTCCTGCTTATAATAATGCGATCACTGTAGTGTGGATTTGTATAGGCTATTCATTTACACGCAAGACAGTGTGGTCAGAGGTTGTGCTGCTCTACGTAGTGAATAGGCAAAATTTAATTTTTCTACTTACGTATTTCCTTTCTTTCAGATCATGTCTGGCTCTGCTGTTTCTCGTCGTAAGTGCCTAAACATCCCTGATTCATTTTGTTATATCTGTGGTAGTTTCACCATTCCCAGTCAAAGGGCGAACATCAACACATTTGTAGGACAAGCCTATTTGGCATATTTCAAATTAAACTTGGTGATCAAGATAATTCTTGGGCCCCTCATAAGGTGTGCAAATAGTGTGTCAAGGGTTCACGGATGTGGACAAAGGGAACACGTGATAAGATGCCATTTGGTATACCTATGGTTTGGCGAAAGCCAGGAGATCATTTCAGTGACTGTTACTTTTGTATAGTGAAAACTTCAGGATATAACAAAGAAAAATAAATGTAACATAGAGTATCCTAGTCTACCACAGGCTATACGCCCAGTGGCTCATTCAGATGAAATCCCAGTGCCGGCTTTCGTTACACTACCCTCTCTTGAAGAACATGATTATGGTGATGAACTAGGTGACAACAATGATGAAGAGTTTGAAATTGAAGAGGACTGTTCGTAAGGGATTTGATCAGCATGAGTTGAGTGATTTGGCACGTGATTTGGGACTATCGAAGAAGGCTTCAGAACTCCTAGCATCAAGACTGCGAGATAAAAAAGGAATGAAGATATTGTACTTTCAAACCAGAGAAATTGCATTTCTGCAGTACTTTAGAACTGACAGTGGCTTTGTGTATTGCCATAACATACCTGGTTTAATTCCAATCTATACCTCAACTAAATGGCAACTAATCATTGATCGCTCAAAGCGGAGCTTAAAGTGTGTCCTCCTTCACAATGGCAATATATTTGGGTCCGTCCCAATTGGCCATTCAGTTTCTCTTTGTGAAAAATATGCAGACATAAAGAGAGTCATTGAGTTGTTGCAATATCACCAACATAATTGGATCATCTGTGTTGACCTTAAAATGGTATTATTATTTATTATTATTAAACAGGATTTATATAGCGCCAACATATTATGCAGCGCTGTACATTAAATAGGGGTATGCGTCCTTCTTTGGTATCCCTGTTATCTGTGCATATGGGACACAGAACTCGTGAGAGGCATTGGGTGGAAAGGAATTGGCCTCCAAGTTCTGCCCTAAAACCAGGTGATCTAAACATTCTACATGAGCCACATGTTGATAGAAAGAATATTATATTCCCGCCTCTGCACATGAACCTGGGTCTGATAAAGCGTTTGTTAAAGCTCTGCCAACTGAAGCAGACTGTTTCAAGAACCTCATTTTGGCATTTCTTAGCCTGTCATTTGAAAAAATAAAGGCCGGTGTGTTTGATGGTCCACAGATTCGGCAGATCATCAAAGATGAACATTTCATCAGGACAATGTCGGATGTCGAAAAGAATGCTTTGGTTATCATTTAAAGCCATTGTCAAGGACTTTCTTGGAAACACACAAGCAAATAATTACACTGAAATTGTCCAGAAACTCTTGGAGAGTTACAAAATGCTTGGTTGCAATATTAGCATCAAGGTGCATTTTCTGCATAGCCATCTTTCTAACTTCCCGGAAAACCTTGGTGCAGTCAGTGATGAGCAAGGTGGACGATTCCACCAAGATTAGAAGGTCATGGAAGGACGGTATCAGGGTAGATGGGATGTACATATGATGGCTGACTATTGTTGGAGCATCGGGTGGGATTTTCCTAACACTGAACACTCCAGGAAAAGCTATAAGCGTAAATTTTTACCTTAACCACTCAGCCGAATAATTTTCAAAAGTTTTACTGTAAAAAAATGTCAAAGAGTAACAATAAATTCTTTGTATGAACAAAAGAAATTTAAATAAACAGTACATTCAAGTTATTATTTCATTATTTTTTCATTGTATGTAAAACGTGTATGTTTTTTGACAAAAATAGAGGGTACCCTGTAAAAACTGGATGTGACAGTAAAAAACTGGGGTCATTTCTGGATTCACCACCCAAAAATTAGTAAAAAAAAAAGTGTAATATCTAACTCAACAAAAAATGCATTCCCCAGTGTATCTGTCTCAACCTATATCTATGTCAGTTTATTAGTATCTATCTATCTATTTATCTATCTATCTATTTATCTGTATATATTTGTATTGTATCTCTCTCTTTCTATTTCTCTTTCTCGCTCATTGTCTAATATTATGCTTCTATGAATAGACCATTACTATATTTAGTGCAGAGATCTATGCACAATGCATGTAGAAGGTATAGTGAGCAACTACAACCCAGTATGGGTTCCATATTGTAGTAGTGAAAGGACAAATTGTGCAGAATAACGAGTGAAGATCTTTAATAATGGTGATTGAAGTGCCTGAACATTATTCATGCATTCTAACAGACCTCAGACAGGTTACCAGCTGTGAGAGCGGAGGACGATGCTCCTGTTCTGGGTGATGGAGATTGTCCTTTTATATTCAGGTTTTTGACCCATTCAATGACAGCAGATTTAATTAGACTCTTGCAACATTTCTGTGGCTCAGTGTGACATATCTGCTCCTCTGGTGGTAAGGATGGTAGAAATATCAGAAGTTCTCTTTTACTTTCATTAAGGCTTTGAAATATTTATCACACTGTTTTAAATGTATTATTCCAGGAAATAGTGTTGCCATATGGATTATGTGAAGATTTATGGCTGCCTGGCTCAGTATTGCTTTGCATTGGGAGATTCGTTTTGTTCGGTCCAAATACGATGGTGAGATTACACCAAACATGTCCCGCTTTCTGATGAAAAGTGGAATCATTAACCTGATAACCACAGGACATGGAACTAAACTTTAGCATGTCAATCCATTTCATGCAATCCTATATGTTAGTGAGTCCATCATACGTATGATGGGTGGTTCTGCTTCCAGAATCCTGAGCCATGGGATTTCCTTTCTTTTTCTCTTGCCATTTTGGATAGGTTTAAATCCAATTGATGCCTTTAGGAACCTTGGTATTGACACTTTGACATACCATATGTGCAAATGAGAGCTTAAAGTATTTAGGATAGAAATACCTTCTCTGTATTGCTAAACAAAAAGGGTGGCCGGATTGATCCAAATCATAAATGAACCCCTAAAGTGGATCTAGCACTCTGTGCTCCAGTGACCAGTCCCTTCTCGTAATTTCATCATGCTGTGCAGGTGTAAAAGATTTGGACAACCAATAGGAAATGTTCATGTGACCAGTGGCGTGAACACCTGAAAGAAAGAAAATGAAAGAGTTAATACTCGCAAGTCATGTGAACACGGATTAAGGTAAGTATTCTATGCATTATTCTAATATTTTAAACTAAACTAGCAAGTAGGGATACTGAAAGGCGAGGGCCTGAGAGTTGAACAAAATTTTGGTTTAAATTTAGTAAAGAATAGAATCACTTTGAAAGTTTGTTTATATTTGTTTATTATATAAAGTTTGTTATATTCTGTCCATACTACTTTTTTTATTTCCACATACAGGTAAATTTGCCTGTGTCAAAATTGTAAGGAAGGAAGGTTTCTCCAATGGGATCACAAAGTGGAGTAAAAATCTATTAAGAGTTATGGTTGGGTTTTAAGAAACTAACCCAAATTTTATTTTTGTATTGTAGAGCTCAACTTCAAATAATGCGAAACTTTACTGAAAAAAATACATTAAAAATGTAAAATAAAAAGAAAAAATCCAGCTTTTGCTTCAATACACATATTTAATCAAGCAATGCCCCTGCAGAAACTCTTCCTTACCTCCTGATGTCATTTGGGTTGAATGGCGGCCATGCATCATTCAGCTTACGTCCTCTAAGCCTGGCTGTCATGAACACATCTCTTTGGGGTAAATTATTCTGGCCTGGGTTTGCAGTATAACTGCTCCTAATAGAGCTCCAAAACCACCATATGATTAAAACTGGAGTTCTATTTTAAGCCTACAACTATATAATAATATCAAGGGCCCCAAACTCCTGATTGGCTAATTACAGCACTGCCTTGAAATATAGCGTACTTCTAAACTTGTGGAGTGAGATCAAGATATAATCTTCATCAGCAGAGCGTATTTCAGCTGTATGCATTTCATTTTTGCTAAGTATTTCTGTCGCCTTCATTAGTCACCCAGGTAAACAGTGAAAAACTAATATTCAGAATCCAATGGCTCCCATTAGAGATTATTGATTTAGCCGTATGGTGGAATGCCTGATTGTCATAGCTGTGCGGGTGACTGAGGACGCTGTTTCTAATTTATTATTCAGTATTAACTCCTGTGCCACTGGAAAGGGCAAATGATTTGTATCCGATAATGAGGAGAAGGAAGCATACTAAGGACGTACATTTGCATCCATGTGGTTATATTATACAGACTCCATGTTTCCAGAACCCTTCATTATTCTCTATATGTGTGTACTGTGATCTCTTCTATTGTCCTCTGAGTGAGCATATCATTATTTCATGTCGCTCGTCTTTTGTGTCGTAACAATACCTTGCACAACTCTTGAGGACTTTGTCTTGTGCCCTCTGCATTGGCTTTTGCATTATTAATCCCCTCTCTTTCTCTCCGCTGTTATATTAGTCCTCCATTTTCCTTCCCACCCTCCTGGTACCTAATCATTAGTATTATTTTCTATGGGATCTATAAAGTCATAGAAAACTGATTGTCACGTATGCTGTGACCTGCCGAAAGAGGATCTGTAGAAAAATACTGTTTTTTTGATAAGCTGTCATTCTTCCGCTATTTCTTAATGTGAATGCTGCAGAAGTGGTGAACATAGTCCTAAAGTGGAAGTTAAGTCCTCGGTGGGTCTCCAGGGCTTTTGCCATAATGTGAAAGTATGTACAGGATATTTGGATATTATGGCAAACACCTGTAAAAGGGCCCTTTGACAGATTCGGTCTGCCTTGGTAATCTATTGCCAGTAGTGGCAGATGCAGCCAACAGATGGTCCCTGTGTAGAACAGACTTGGCCCTCCCCACCACTATTACATTTTGGCTGCTGTGGGGGGCCCCCAGTTGGCTAAGGATGGTCCGGGGCCCTTGTGTAATGGCACAATTTGTACCGCCCTATGTGTGCCTCTGATTGCCATTGCGTATATTTTTGCCTAATCTTCTTTGGGATTTGACATCTTCAGCCAGCAGGTTCTTGCTAGCAGGTAGGGCAGAAAAAATTTAAAGCAAATCAGAGTCACATGACTTATTCATACTTAGGGAACCTGCATATTCAAGGTACATACAGGTATTCTAAGAACCCCTTTAAACCACTAAAATAGTAGTGCCATGTAGCTCTGGGATTCATTAAAATCTGACAAGCTTGAGTTGGAATTATTAGGCAAGGTGAGTCATTCCTGAATTCCAGATCAACATATTAAACATGCCTGTGGTGCGCAGGTGTAATTACTTAGTGCTGATGGCTTAGGCGGCTTTTGGATGTGGAGTTATGGCTGGCAGGCCATGTTATTGTTTACTGCAAGAAGTGCCAATGGCATGGAGAGCCGCTAAGTGCCGGGGTGGCAGCATTTACAAAGTGTTATCGCTCACCTATCACTGTACAGTATTTATCAAATACAACAAAATCTGTTAAAATAATGAGTGAATGACTATTAGTGCTAAGAAGATTCACTAAATGTCCACTTTCACAAAAATGTTGATATTTTACTTATATATGCCGAACACACCATTTGAAGTTATTAAAGGGTAATATAATTGTTTGTAGAAGTATAGCCTGGTCCCTGAGAGATAGCTGTTTGTTCCTGTATTTACCTGTAGTCTCACCCTGTCAGATTAGAAGCTCTAGACTCAGGTGTACAGCCTTTCCAAGGTTTCTTTCTCTTCCATACGCAGTGCTTTATATGTTTGTGAACATAATATTGTTTTCTTTTTATGTGATCAGGAAAGGATATGTAATATTTGTAAGGTTAAAGTGTCTGTAATCAGCATGGAACAAGAGATAGTACAAGCTCGGTGGGGCCCCACATCTTGACATTTAGCCGTAGGGCTCAAGTAAATAACTGAACTCCTTGAGCTACTTTAAGCTTGCATTTGAGATGAGATTGATTTGATCTTTAGTTCCATTTGGCCTGCAGCTGATGTGGCATTCTAGTTGACTTGTATGCAGGGAAAAGCAGTTCTAAGGTTAAAGTAACACCCATTTATACGCACATACTTTTACAGGGAAAGAATACAAGTAAACAATAAAAATCAAGAAACTCCCAAGAGGCAAGTCCTCACTTTGGGAGCAAATCAAATGGTTGTGGTTCAGATTGTTCCAAAAACTGACTTGTGACTGGGTCTATTTAGGGTACACCTGTCAACATACTTGTAGTATAATCAGACCTGGAACATACCCATAGTGCCCCAGGCTTCATAATGGTGGCCTAATAATATGATAGATGGCCTTATTTTCCAATGGTTCAAGATAGGTGGACAGCTGGTGACACCGAGGAGTAGTATTATTATTTGTAAGGTCCCACAAATTCAGAGCTCCAAGGTGTCAAGGAGGCCAGAAAGTATCTCCAGGCATAGGTTAAGTTGACATACTAACCAAATATTAGCAGCACATCATAGCCCTCACTTCTGGCAGTAACTTATTACAGCCTGAGCCAGCCTTTGTCAACATCCCCATCCTTCAGGAGCCCCTAAAATAATTCTCAGGTCTGAGGACCCCTACTAAAACCAATTTATTGGGGGTCAATGGGAAAATAGACTTTTATTTTGGTGGCCAGTAGAAAAATGCCCCTAGAGGGGGAGGCAAGAATACCACCCTTACAGACAACTAAACCATTATTAGAGTGGCTGGCTCTACCAAGTGGTGTTGGTACTGGATGTATGTAGGTAGTCAAGGCCAATCAACCACAGTTCGAAGAACCCTAAGCAACCCCTGGAGGAACTCTAGGGCTCCTGGACTTGAGAATGACTTGTCCGAGCTGTCCCAGCCTCTCTTCCCCTCCCTTTACTTCCCTACATATTGTAGTAGCCAGGGGATGGAGCAAAATGGGGAATATTATAGATGGTCACTTGAGTCCACTGATATCACATTCAATATGGTGGCTTTCGGCAGCAATCTGGATGTCTACACAAGGGAGACTTTTACAGATACATACCATACATATTATACGTTATATTATTTCAGGAAGATTTTTGCTGTATTTATTGGTCTTACAATGGGGTCCCCTTAAGTTGCAAAAAAGCATTGAAAATAAAACATGGCAAAGTCAATGCCACCCTTGTTTAGATTAATGCAAACTCCCAACGTTGTTGATGTGCCGTCATAGGGGCTTCCTATACGTCTCGGGGTGCAGGCACTTTATTCCAAATATAAGTTCATCTCTAGAACTGCTTTGAAGTGAGTTCTTCCAGCCTTTTACCTGTCTGTGTAATTCATCTGCTGATTGCACGGCGGCTGTGGCTGGTTAGGGTTGAGCTGAGGACACGTTGGAAGATGTTACATGATCTGAAAATGCATATTGTATTTTTTTTATTAATATCCATCTATGCATCGTTCATTCTAGACAGAACGTGGGAAGAAACCAGCCAAACCTCACACCATACAGACGGAGATGCCACTCATAATGAACTCTAAAAGTGTCAGTGTAGGCATATGGCTAGATACACAGTTGTTATACTTCAAGGACGGATTGGCTTTCCAGACACAAAGGGCCTGATTTATAAAAGCTCTCCAAGATAGGAGAAGATAGACTATTTTGGGTGAACCTGGGTAATCCAGATCTATAAAGGAGATCACTGGAAGCTAGTATGAAGTATTAAAGTACCGTACTTATAAACGTAAAGATTTTAAAGAAAGCATAACTTGAAATAATAATAGACTTTAAAAGCCATTTCACCACCCCCTTCAGAAAAAAAAATCAGTAACACTTTGTTTTTTTATAACCTGGAGCTGTAATTTCAAATTATTCTTACAGTGCCCCCTGCTGGTGAATTTAGTTATTGTGGAAGAGATCTATTACGCATATTATAGATTTTAGTCCACCATGCACTAAACAAGTGGGGATAAACAGTTCCTGTTGTTTACAATAGGACTAAGGGTTGCATGGAAAGACCCAGTCAGACTGTGAGTTTTGGCTTCCTTAAATTCCTCCTTGTATTAAAATAGAAGAGGTTCCACTTGCAAATGTAGAAGTCACAAATTACCGCAAATCTGCAATAATAATACATGATTGCATTTATTTTGTAAATGCAAGTTGCATACAAATTTTGCCTAGTTTCAGTCTCTTGCCTTATTTGTACAGCAGGGCTGGAGTAAAGCATGAAAGAACAGCACAGGGAATTAACCAGTTCATGTCCTGACAGGAAGCATGCAGATCAGAGTACCAGACACATGTGCTCATTTCTGCTCCTTCTCCTTGTCCAGACACAGGCTACAGCGGGTCCAGGACAATCTGGGCTTAGAGGAAGTGGGCAGAATGATGCTGGCCATCAGACTAAGGACATCTAGTGGCAGAATATGGCATTGCAAGAGGAATTTTTGAATTGTGAACAAATATTGCAGATTTTTTTTAAATATCTACTAATCTCCTAAGTGTATTTTCTATCTTCTAATGATCCTATTGTTTACATCTTGTTATGGTTGGTGTTTTGCTGCAAAAGGTTTTGATTTGGAGAAAATCAAAACTGTTCTGTGTGCCATATCTATGAATGTGTGTTGAAGGAGGGGGGGGGGGGGGGGGGGGGCACAGTGAACTACTAAACAAAAAAAATTGCATTAATCTCAGTAAAGTCTTCTTCAGTGGACTCACTGAATAATCATCATCGAGGTATACCCCTGACATCTCATAAATTGATCTCTTGCATTTCCTCTGCAGCAGACATCTCAAATCCCCCACCATCAAATTTTCAGATGGTGAAACTAAAACGCTTGTGGAACATACTAAATAAACAATGATCTGGCATACTCCTAGATCAACAAAATCAATTTCAAAAACATTTGGACTCCATGCTTATTGCTGATGGGGGAAAGTAGCCAAGAGCAGCCTTATGGAACACTTCGCAGTATTTCTGCTCCTGGATTTTTCATGGTTCATGGTGACTTTTTTTTTAGTAATATAATACACTGCAGGATACCAGTCCATCCTATCTAAGGACTAATACACTGTAAATTATTATATTTGTATTCTTGGAATTAGATTTTCTTTAGGCAGGGATTATTGGGACTGAAGTGAGGGGCACAAAATGCACAACATTCAATACTTTGTACCCCTATATTTGTGGGAATTGCAGGCCCTGGAGAAGTTTGCCCTACCCCAAAACAGTCCTGACTTTAAGAAATGTTTATATGCTCCATAAAAATTTTGTCTGAAAGGCCAGTTTAGGACTCCTGAGTGTACTGCAACTGTTCAAGACAAGACCGCGTCTCTGTAAAGCACACCCAATGATCCGGTTGGTATTGGGGCAAAGCTATCAACCCCTTTATCATGTGATTGGTCACTATGCCTGAACATTGTATTATGGAAGAAAGTCATATGCTTCCCCACACCAATAAGAGCTGGGTATTATTTAGTGACAGCCCCTGAGGAAGCATCTGGGAAAGGGTGAGTAAAATAATCAGGGGTGGGACATACATAGCCTTTTTTTCATCGAAAAGAGGAAAACTGGGGGAGGTGAATCAATTTGAGAACATCCAACAGCTAAAAATATTCAGTTATTTAAAGGAGCATTATACTAGTTCACCTACCAGTTTCATATATTTCTTGTGCATCCAAGTGGAAGAACTATTGGGACTCCAAGGGCCCTATTAGGCCCATAATGAATTTAAAGAGGAACTAAACTCAAAAGTCCCCCAAAACAAAAAAGAATCACTTCTCTTTAATCCTGCAGGGTTTTCCATCAGTCCGGAGGTCTCTTCCATCGGGTCCTGTATCGCCCCCGTGATCCGTCTTTGTGCCAGCACTAGAGGCCCCGTTATCTTCACCTCTTCTTGCTGGTTCTTCTTTCTACTTTCCCCCGACCCAGGCGCGAGATTGGGTGATTGGGAGGCTTTGCACATTAGGGGTGTTGAACTTAAAAAAACAAACAAACAGAATTTTTACTCAACATAAAAGGGTTGTCTACCCATTTATGTAAAGTGTAAATTGAGTTTAGGTACGCTTTAAGTGAATGGAAAAGATCAAAATCTATTTTGCATGTCGTTGCACTCGACATCTGTTGATCATGGTTCCCAAAAATGACAAGTTGCTATTGGCCGTGCAGTTATTTTTTGAAGATTTGCACCACAGCTGCTGCTGTGTACAAATCTGTTTACCCGTGGTGCAGTTTGGCACTCTGGGGTGCAGTAGTTTGCTGTGCACCTGGGTGCTTCCAGCCATGCCGTTTCACACTACAGATCTAAAAGAGCCCTAAGAGCCTAAAACAGAAGAAATGAGACTCAACTGGCTGCAATAAGTAACCATCCATGACCACCATGTCAGCGTTGGTGGGACTGACCCTTTAATTGCTACAAACATTTTGTTTTATCATTTCGCTAACACAATGTTTGTGTTTGCCTGCATGCAGGAAGCATTTTATCTCCCTCAGCTGAATTCCTGCAATAATTACATCTGAGTGAAAATCTGTGCAGAGGTTTTATCACTCAGACAGCCGGCCTAGAGCCGGTTAAGGTTGCCATAAATATTAAGCCCTAATAGTTGTGGTTTATTATGAGCTGCTGAAATGATCATGATGCTTTAAACATCTCATATTTAATGAGGAGTAGATGAGATATGAAACACTGATGGAGCTGCAATATTTATTGCTTTGTCTTTAAAGGGGCATTCCACTTTCATAAAAAAAAAGAGTCCATTCAGTGGTGAGAGCAGTGTTCCATGGCGCTGGGTCCTTCATTATTTCCCAGGTTTCTGTGACCCTTAAATGGGCTGTCCAAAAAAATAACATATAATAAATTAATAATATATATCATGCTAATATATCACAGCATGCATATCATTTCCATAAGCTATGCAATGTCACAACCTTTATTTTCATCCAGAGTTGCATTTATTTTTCCCTAATATCTTGTACTCAGTTTTTCACACTTGCCTACCCATCTTCTTCTGTCTTTTGAAACCGTCACTACTTCCCCCCACTACATATCTCCCCTCCTATTGTGTGTTACTTCCCCCACCTCCTAGATTGTAAGCTCTTTGGGGCAGGGTCCTCTTTTCCTATGTCAAGGTCTTTTTCATCTGTCATTTGCAACTTCTATTTAATCTACAGATACGTAATATGTTGGCGCTATTTAAATCCTGTTTATTATTAATAATATTAATAATAATAATAGGAAAGTCAGGCCATTTTGTAAAGTCTTCTCCAGCACATCACAAAGATTATTATTATTAATAATAATAAACAGGATTTATATAGCACCAACATATTATAGAGCGCAGTACATTAAATAGGGGTTGCCAATGACAGACAGATACAGTGACACAGGAGGAGAGGACCCTGCCCTGAAGAGCTTACAATCTAGGAGATGGGGGAAGTAGTGATGGTTTAAAAGACAGAAGAAAACAGGTAGGGGAATTAGAAAAGATGGTTTTTAAGAGCTCTTTTAAAAGAGCAGAAAGTGGGAGCAAGACAAAATAGGACAAAAACGACCATTCCAGAAAGCTGTGCGTGCGAGGAGGTTTTTAGTGAGAAAGTCAGCAGTAGGTCAGTGGAGGAGCGAAGAGATCGGCTAGGGGAGTATTTTTTTGTTTTACCAGGTCAGAAAGGTAAGTGGGACAAGAACTGTGGAGGGATTTGAAGGCAGAGCACAGGAGCTTAAATTTGATTTTAAGTTGCAATGGGAGCCAATGCAGTGTTTGTGATAAACAGTTGCCAAGTTTCATGGTTTTTTTGTAATACTTTTTTTTCTATTTATTCATGCTTATTATGCATATTGGTGCTGCTATTATCTTATAGTCTCCAATGCTTTTTAGCATTTTATGGGAAGTTCTGTGTGTTTGTAGTATATTGGGGCTTTAGAATCCAGTATGAGCTCTTTTAACAATCAATTATAATCATTTTATCCAATGCATTCAGTATAAAGGAGGTATAAAGGCTGGAGAAAATGTGGCATGCTGGGGATTTCAGCATGTCCCTAAGCACAGCTTCTTGTGAGTGTGGATAGATAGATAGATAGATAGATAGATAGATAGATAGATAGATAGATAGATAGATAGATAGATAGATAGATAGGTAGATGAATGGATGGTACAATGTGTATATGAGTATACAGGAGGGAAAAGAGTAAGTGATCCCATCAGCGTCCTTCTATGTATCCTTTCGTCCTCCGGTTATCATTGTATGATTATAATGCAGCAGTTGATTTTCTTACAGTAACTATTCTACACAGATACTGACCACACAGACAGGTAAATAGATATCCACTTGAAGGAGCATCCATAAATATTCATATAAAATGATTTCAGAATAACAAAGAAAGCATATAAAGTTGCCTAGAAAATGACTTGATTTTCAGTATACTTATAATAGGAATATAAAAAAGACTGGGATATGGCCTGGACCAGCCTTTGTTGTCTAACTGCAATGTATTCTGCAAGGAGGCCTTGGCTCTGCTGTCTGGCATTGGTGTCTGGATCACAAGCCTGATCCCAGCTCTGGGTATATTTCATTATATATCCTCCCTCCTGCTGTCAATATTATTTATCCTTTGCTTTATTAAATCGCACCATTGTAAGGATGCGTAGAAAAAAGAAAAGCTGTGAAATTCTCTTCCGGAGGAACTGTCACTGCATTCCATTATCTGTTGTAAGGCAGAGATCATCGTCATTGCTAATTACATCACATTATAGAGAGGTGGAACTAGCAACGTATTCATAACAAGCCTGTAATTAAAGCCAAACTCTGGGCACATGGCAGACAAGGATGAGAAATGATTTAACTAAAAGATCTGCAGTTGTGTTCAGTTTGTCTAATAAAAACTAATTATTTTTCTATTGGTGTAACCCTATAGTTGATTTTCTTGCAGCAGCTGTTCTGCACCGGTACTGATTGCGCTGTCTGGCACACTAAAAGGAGCACTTATACATTATCATTATTAACTTTAGTTTATTCATTTAATAATAACTGTATTTATATATATCTATATAACATATTTAAAAAATGACACAAAAAGCATATAAATCTCATAGGAAATTACCCTTATTAAAATGGTTTAATAAAAATACTTTGCCTTCCAGTTGTTGGATAAGCAGCATGCTGGTGATGTAATAACTATACGTAGTCTACATTATCAGATACGTAGACGACCATAAAAATATATCCAAGCAAGCCTCAGTTCACTCTCGCCTCTTGGCAGCATGCACGGCCTGTGGTCCAGAATCATAAGCTGGGGAGTTAATGGCTGCACTTTTAAATTGTTTGCTTTTGCTTGGCGGACTTTCAAAATGTTTGGCACATACATCTCACTTAACTCCATGCACCATGGCTTTTCCAAATTGCGCAGTTATAGTTGACCCGTCACTTGTCAATACGCCTACAAACATATTAAAAGTGAAATGGGGTAAGTGCAGCAACCCATAGCAGCCAATCAGAATTCATCCATTACTCCTCTCAGAACAGTTTCCCCAATACAGGGTGTAAACATATCGTTCAATAGTTGATGCATGAGAAAGTAGTAACTTAAAGCAAACTTTAACTTAATTAAAAAAAAGAATCTCAAGGAAAGTGAAAGTAAAGTTTTACAGCAGATGTTGTCACCCTTTTTATCCCCTCCATACCCTCTATTATTAACCAACCTATTTACATTTTTTAATTCCCTCAAACACCTTCCTATAACGTCTGGAGTCCATCATCATATGAACTTGAAGTTGAGTCAGGTGATCCAGCGCAGAAGATTGAGCCAGTTGTGAACTGGTCTTGTTACCGCCCCTTTGTTTGATGTCATCATGCCACTCCAGTCTATTGGGACATGAGAGTGTCCCACCACTGGATGACCAATAGGAAACCTCCACATCATCCACACAGCAAAGAAGGTCACTCCCACTCTACATTAAAGAAGGGAGAAGACCACGGATCTGATGGGTGACTTCTTATTTTAATTAATGCAACGATTAGATGTAAGGGGTGGGAGGTTACATTTATAGGAAGGTGTACTTACTTTAAAGCAGCTTTTTTAGATGTTAGGAAAACCCTGATAATATAAACTATATCCATAGCTCACAATAAAGCTTACAGATTACAGAATGGTGGTCAGTGGGAGGAAAAATATTACCCTTACAGTCAAAAAGATTATTGTAAATGACCCAAGAGGTCCAAATTGCTTATGGACCCCCTGGCAATCTCTGCAGGAACCCTGATTGAGAAGCATTGCAAGTTTAAGAAGTTACCTCAACATCTTATAAATTACCTACCTAATTACTATAATTCTCTTGATGATTGAATTCTGGTTGTTGTAACCTGCTACCCCCACCCCTGGCACTAATGGGCTTCTTATGAAAAATAAACCTCTGATTACTTCTGTAAGCCATTGTGCCTTCTCTTTTTCTCTTGCAGACCTTTCTTGTTCTGGCATCTGGCATTTTGCAGATTTATATAGTACGGTTGAACATCGCTACATCTAGGATTATACCTATTTATTATTTATAAGTGTATGGCTTCTCATCTATAATTTATATGTTATATATATGTCCCAATCTTTACATAATTTGATTTGTCAGGTTTAAATCATGTGGCCATGTAAGTGGTAACGGTGCTGGTTGGTATACATTGGTTTGAGGTTTTATATTCTGACTCTTTAATTAGGTTTTCATAGTAAATTTCTTGCTTTGCTCCACATTGGCAGCCAAGGGTGTTGGTGTTGTACTTAATTTGGGCTAGGATGAAATATCCAAAGGTGTTACATAAATGGCACCACAGCTCTGCAAAGTCCCTTACATCTAATACTGGCATCTTTTTACTGCAAAATAGGTAATGATAAGGTTCTGAAGCATATAAAACAAGTAGACAATGTCACTTTGACTGTTCAGGGCTTTGAGCTCTCCACACACAGCCTGAGGGATTTTTATGACCTCATAATATGGCCCTTCAAGGAAGCCTATAGACCAATAGGGCTGATGGTGGATATACGCACTGCCAGTCCGGTCCCCCACTTTTTGGGTCTACAACTTTAAGACATTTCGGTATTTTGAAGTTTCAGGGCTCTGAGCTCTCCATGGCCCTTCAAGGAAGTCTATAGATCGATAGGGCTGATGGTGGATTTAGGCCCTTCTGGTCTGGTCCCCCTCTTTCAAGTCCACAAATCTAAGACATTTCATCACTTTGACTATTCGGGGCTTTGAGCTCTTCACACACATCCCAAGGGATTTCAAGGAAGCCTAAAGACAAATAGGCTGATGGTGGATATATGCACTGCTGGTCTGGTCTACAACTCTAAGACGTTGTGGTACCTGCTAGTGCTGATCTGGTTTTAACATATGGAATATATTATTTGAAACATGATACCACACTATCCTGGTTATATCCTCTCCCTCTCCTTTTACCATTTTCCTGGGTCAGCTCCTGTGGTACCTATGTAATTGTTTCTCATTGTAGTCAACTGTACGGACATTGATTTCTAAGAAGCCTGATAAGTGCCAATTGAACTTTATTTGTTTATCTTTGCTGATGTAACTCCTCCAGCCCTCCCTTTGTCTCTGGGTGTATTGGGTCCAACCTTTGATATGCCTAGGTATTGTGGTATACTCAGGTATTTATTACTTATTGTCAGTTTTATATGTTCTGGTACTGTTTTATTGTTTATTTTCTGATTTTTATTCACTGTACCATTTTTCATTAAAATACAATTAAAAAAAAAGCATCATATTTGGGCCTTATGATTAAAAAAAATCGGATGAAATGGGTCAGGGTATTTGGATGCTACTGTATGTATTGAGTGCCGTTTGATATACACAATGTATAGATTCCATGTGTGCATGTAAATAATGTGGATGAACAAGGGGGACTTCTGTTCCAGGTCCCTAGCCAATGAGCTTGACTCACCTGGGCATCCTCCTGCCGAGGAATGAGGTAGGCTCTATATGAATTGCTATAACTTATGCACACAATGAAAAGCTCACAGTGTGCAGGGACAGTAATTTCAGTACATAAGAGGAGCCCGTACAGAACTAAAATCAAGGCTGGAGTTCAGCTTTAATTAATAATGTCATTCTCCTGGTATTTCTGGGCATTCAGCCTCTTTTCCTCCATGTGAATGAATCACACAACAGTGACATAAGACATCGGATGACATCATTAATGACTTTTGTAATGTACTCATCATCCGGTATGCAGAACAGAAGAATGTAAGTAGACAAAGCTATATTTCATATCTAACAATAGCTGCATTATGCAGCACATTTACTTTAGAGCTGTGCATGGCCTAAATGAACTCCTTGCCATGACTTACGTACACATGGTGGCTGACGTCAGTTTGTCGAGGGAATATGCCAGAAAAAGTGTCATGCGATACTATCAATTTAGCGTGCAAGGTCTATCTCTAAAGTGCTGGTAATGCAGATCTAGAGTTATGGATCATCTTATTACAAGAAGCTGGAATGAATTTATCCTGTCTGGTAGCAAATATACTTTTCAATATATTCAGAGTGGAAAAATTACAGTATGTGTATTAAAACTGATCTCAAAGCAACATAATTATCCCTATAGATTGGGACGTGGGTTAAAACTTAACTCCAGCCACAAATACCAAGATGAAAATGAATAGTCTATTTAAAATAATACTATCTTTTACTGCAATATTCATCTTAAAACTAGAAATTTCCCCTGCAGTGCTTTCTCAGCTTGTGCCTGGACAGTGAAAAGAGAAGGAACACAGACATGATTTCTTCTACAAGGAATGTGCTCCGTCCCAGTCTTCCAGTTGCTCCCCCGTATTGTCATTTTGGTCTTCTGATGGAAACAAGTAGCTAGTGCAACACATATTGTGCACACATGGTTTAATGTTTTCACTAGGGATGATGTAAGGTTTTCTGATAGATATGGTTTGTGGGGCAAAATAATGTCATATTAGTGAACCTGGGCATGTTCATTTGGGTGAACATTGGCTTTAGGCATAGCTCAACAAATGTTATTATTACACAGTATTTATATAGCGCCAACATATTACGCCGTCCCTAGTCATGTCACTAGCTGTCCCTCAATGGGGCTCACAATCTAATATCCCTGCCATAGTCATATGTCATTACCACAGTCTAAGGTCAATTTTAGGGGGAAGCCAATTACCTAACTGCATGTTTTTGGAATATGGTAGGAAACCGGAGTATCTGGAGGAAACCCACACAGACACTAGGAGAACCTGAATATTCCATGCAGATAGTGTCCTGGCCAAGATTCGTACCTGGAACCTAGTGCTGCAGAGGCCAAAGTGCTAACCTCTGAGCCACCATGAATATTGGCTATTTTATTAGCCAGTTGGAACACTGCTGGGAGCCAGTTGCTAATGTACATGGCAGGCAGCATATTCATTGGTTGGCGTTTCTTATGGGTGGCACCACCTTGGCCAGTTAATAATGCACATAGCAGGCAGTGTTCCAAGTGGTTAGTGCTTGCCTGGATCAGTTTGCAGAAAACGGGTTCAGCAAAAAACTTGCCAAACCCGCCCATCAACTTAGAAATGTAGACAAAAAGTAGTTTTCAAGAGGCTCTATGAGATGTGAAAAATAACAGTTTATAATACATCAAGCCTTTTGTATCGGGGTGTGGTGTTTTAATGATAGGGACATTTAAATTAGGGATGGTAATGGGAGTTTTTTCTGCCCGTTCCCATTATGGTCAATCTTCTAGAATTGTTGCTGCACCATATCTCCATTGTGAGTCAATATACAGCAATCTTCTCGTTTGGCTGGTGAGCACCTTTGAATTAGTGAAATAGAACAATGAACATTTGCAGAGGACCTGTGGCTCATAATACTGGAACAGAATGTGTTGTTGCTGATATGAGTAAGTACATGAAGTCATCCTCCCATAAGGCCGTGCTTCAGATGTTGAGTGGATTGTAAACCTATGCCAAGATGGCACACAGACAATACGGGATCATTTTACATGCACTGAGCTCTGCAGACGACCAGTCACATTTCATAAAATAATAAAAATGTGCTAACACCTCACCTACTGATACTAGGAAAGAACAAACAATTATATTAAATGACTGTATGTCTACTGTATGTCTCATATACACCTTATTTTAAAGGCCTCCCATTTGTATAATTAGATTATGTCTTTGCTATGTAGATGGTGTATATCTATAACCTGCAGGGATGGATGGTTGGCTGTGTAGCCAACATAAATTGTGGCCATGGCTGGCAAGCTTGCTAGGGAGCCATGAACCAATGCGCTGATGGAATCTCTACATTTAGTACTAAGCTGTCAGTGGAATAGAATACTAGTTGGCCAAATTCTTGGTGTTCCTATGCTAAATGACCAAATTGGCGGATATGTGTAGGAACTGTGCAGCTGACTCTCCAGCTAAAGTATCTGGCTTATACAAAATTCTACTATATATAGACAAATATAAATCCTGAATATATCTAAAATTCCCAGGTTCTGTCCCAATGGATTGATTTGTGACCGTATTTTTGGTGACCTGATCTCAAGCATCAGTTAGGAAATAGCCGTAGGTCACCCCCTGCCTCAGACTTTCAAAAGATTTTTACAATCACCTTAATATGTGATAAGGATACCTAAATCCAAAAACTGAAAACCAGGATATTCAAGTCTGGATACAAGATGATTTCAAAAACATACTGTATGTAATATCAACGCATTTCACGGGCTGTGGCTTCACTCCTTCATCTGGGCTTGAAAACAATAAAACAATGTATGTTTTTTCATTTTTTCAAACTTGCCTACCCGTCTTCTTCTGTCAATTGAAACCACCACTACTTCCCACCACTACATATCTCCCATCCTATTGTGTGTGAAATTCCCTCACCTACTAGATTGTAAGCTCTTCGGGGCAGGGTCCTCTCCTCCGCCTGTGTCACTGTCTGTATTAGTCTGTCATGTGCAATCCCTATTTATTGTACAGCGCTGCGTAATATGTTGGCGCTATATAAATCCTGTTTAATAATAATAATAATAATAATAAAATATGTGGAATTATTAATACATGCGCTTTTTTTTTTTTATATTGGTATAGGTTGATACACCATTCATCAGAGACCCACACATACATTGTTTCACTTCCTCCAGTCCTAAATAGGGGAAAGAGCCGAAGCCATGACCCCCAAAAACACATTGGCTTTGCAAACAGTCTGGTATTGGAAGATAGTATTGTATTTAAAAAATATTGGATCTGAACTCAGTCTTGCAGGTCTAGATTCTAGATTGACACTTCCCTTTGTGGAGCCAGCAGACACAACAGGAAGGTCTGTAACAGTATAAGGACAGACATGGCTACAGGGAGATAGCAAACATACGAGGTATTGTAAGGTTAAAAGACATTTCACCTGATGTACGAAGGATTTCTTGATTCCTATCTGCCTGCTCCGCATCAGGGAATATTTAAATCATCTCTAAGCACCTCATTAACACGAGTTCAGGAGATCAGTGTCACTTGCATACATTATTTAAATGAGAATAGTTGTCTGCATGTAATATAGGACAAAACATATAGAAAGGTAAAATAAAGGAGACCATTTTGTCCTTGTGTAAACTGGGGGTTTATGGATTTTTTAGGCACTGGTGGTCCGTGAGAACATTTTGATGGTCCACAGAAAAAATGTGGACATTATTTGCAATTTTTATGTTTTATTAATTATAAAACATATTTTTTATTAATATTCCAATAAATTCTTATAATCTGAATGACACTTTTCACCTTTATATTGCACTAAATTCACAAACTGTACTAGAGGTGTAAAAAAAAGGGAGGTGCAGAATGACGTCAGTGTAGTGTTAAGTTGTATGAGGCAACCGTTGCCGAGTCGTACGCTTCACTATTGTTTCCACCATTACAACAGTCACCCCGCTCCGCTAATACTGATTCTCATCCGATTGATTTATTTTATTTGTTTATTTCTCAGATGCTCTTTTAGGTAACCTATATGACCTTAACTGTGTATTTTTTTAACTGTTATATTTAATGGCATCAAATAGTTTGACTTTGATAACTATCATTTCTTGTTTGGTCTTAGATTGGAATTAAATAAATACATAATGAGTGAGAAAAAGCAAACAAATATTTTACAAATATTTTACAAAGATAATAATGAAATAGTCATACTTCACTTAACTGTAAGCTGATCAATGAATCAAAGCCTCCACAGTGCTCAACCTAGAAATTTTTTTAAGCCGGGTGGGAAGAAATTGTAGGCGGGTGGCAGCCCCTGTATTGTGACCAAACTTTTTAGTAGCCACCCAAAAACAGCCGGGTGGGTGCTGAAAAGTGCCGGGTGGTGAACCCAGCTAAAAGGGCCTGGGGAGAACCCTGCTCCACAGTCCTTGTCAGCACCATTAGCAGGATTATTTTACAAATGTATTTGTCTTTTAAAAAAATTCATATTAATGGTCCGCGGGATTTAAAATGATGAATTTAGTGGTCTGTGAGGTCTGAAAGGTTGGCAACCGCTGAACTAGATTACCTACAAGTGGGAACAAAGTCTTGGTGAGCTTTCTCTTCCCTACTGGCAATAGTTTTGCCAGAATTTAAGTGAGGGCAAATCTCCAACAATAACACGGACAAGAATATAAAGGTTTTCCTTAGAATAGGAGAATGTTTCAATTCCTCGCCAGGATTTTATCGGTAAATCAAGATGCCGAAGAACTTATACCTATTGTAACTTCTTCAGATTCACACCTCTCCTTACTCCCTCTCTAGAACTAACCTCAGCCCTAATGTAAGAGCCCTGGCACCAAAAAAAGAATTATTCAGAATATTTTTTTTTTTTAATTAGGCAATGAATCCTTTATCTTTGCATGTTGGAACTTCATTCTTGTTACTTTTGCTTATTATTGCTGCTTGTATCCCTGTTGCAGAGTTTCCCTTACTTCTTGTCTGGTGAAACCGTTGCAGAACAAAAACTGAGCATCATTCAGTCCAGGAGACTGAGGACATCCTGGAAGTGTTCGGCATCATGGATCTGTGGTTATCATACCATCCTTGTGCCCACAATATAATGACGCGAAGGGTTGCCCTGATATAATCTGATATAAGCATCATAAAGTACCTCCATGCCAAAGACATAGCAAGGAGGATCACATAATCGGCCCAAAAACCTGACAAAAAAAGTGTACAATACATTTAGGGTGGAGGGTGGCTAATGGGGGAAAACTAATTGTATATCTACTCAATAATGAAGCCTTTATGTATGTCCTTTCCTGGCTAACATGTGTATTACTGTCATGCCAGAATGTACCCTACTCTTCTCCAAATGTCTTTGGCGGTTAAGTCTTGTCTTATTAGTCAGTTGTTAATTTGTAGACACAGTGATGAAGCAATGGATGAGCCATCCCCCCATCACATTTAATTGTCACAGTTTTTGACAACTGAGGCTTTAGCTGTATAGCCTTGCTATCAAGATTCCCTGTAATCAAACAAGAACTGACACAACATCAACGGACCATTAACTGCCAATGATGCAATCCACTTCCCTTGCCTGCATCTTAGTAATATCCAAAGAAAAGCCTCTATGCTGATTAACAATTAATGATAATGCAGAGCCCTTCCCTGTGCTCTCCTGCAGACAGATGTGCAGAAGGAGAAAAACAGAAGATATTTCTAGAGAGGGAAATAAATATTGCAGAAGGCAACTTATTTTAGTCTATCCAAGACCCGCTTAGCCCGAGCATGTATTCTTACTTATTTTCTTTGCCTCCCTGCATCTTTCAGCTGCTGCACAGTGATGGGTGGGACAAAATGGGATCCAGGCAGCAAAATGTGGCTCATAGGGTCTCAGCATGTCATACATAGAGTTCTAGGCAGCCTTTCTCAAACGTTTTCCCCTGAGGAACCATTCAAATTAGGTTCAGGTCTAAGAAAACTCCCTGCTAAAATTAATTTATTGGGGGTCAGAGGGAAAAAGACAGCTTAATTTGGTGGCCAGTGGAAAGGATGGCCCATTACAATTGTGGCTGGTATGTCACCCTATAGACAACCTAAAAAGGTCATGTGTGTCATGCAACAGGTCCTTCAAAGTGGCTTTGACCCCAGAACCATGAAAGCATCATTGTATATGAGATCAATCAGCCACAATTCAAGCCTCCATTGGAGGAACCCTGGGGAACCCTTCCACTGAACGCTATAGCCGCCCAAGAATGGACATTTAAAGGATTCAAAGGATACAATTGGGCCAATGTCAATACATTGGCTAATATAGTCCAAATTCAATACATTAGTGTGAAAGTTCAAACTTTAAACCAGGTACATTGCCTACTTTTAATACTATTGCTTGGTGGTTTTGTACGTTGGTGAACTGCTGTGCCATTTAGTTTGAATGGCACCCTAACACACCTTCACAATGCACATGTGTTGCAAGATGCATGGCAACATACTATCATGTGGTATGATATGAAAGGTACAGTTTAAAGTTATTGTGGTACATTAGGCATCTTCTGGTAATGTTGGATGCCTGTTCTCCTGTTGCGTGCTATGGTTCCACCATCAGATCCCTATGTTTCTGCTGAGTCCTGTAGTGATGTAGGGACTGGAGTGAAGGAACCTTAGCATAAGGCAGGCAATGCAATGATATGACACTCCCAAAAGTGTTAAATTCTGAAGACATTGCTGTGGAACTGGAACTGAGCGGAGGTAAGAGACATGGGTCCATTGACAGGAAGAATCTCTTCCTTAGTTAGGGATTGCTGGTTTTATGTCTTTAGTGACTTTACAAATGCACAAAACCTCAGACAACAGCCTTAAACCATCTGTAGAAAACTCTATATTCAGTTTATTGGAAAAACAAAAAACAGCAGCAAATGACATGTATAATTTTATCCTGACAATAAATGGAAAAAAAAACAATTCAAGTGGTGAATGTGACACAATGATACAGCGTCTGAACAGGTACTCTTGTCTGCGGCAGCGTACACTTTGAAGAAAAGTTTGCAGTGCTAACTTATAAATGAAGAGACTTCAGCTTTACTTTGCTCTAACAAACCATTAAATTGATGTATGTATATAGATTTTTAAAAAACGCTGTAAAAAATGCATACGAGAGCTGATTTCGGTATAACTGCTCCTCTACTGCACGGATAGACTCTGCCTCAGCTTTTTTTTTCCGGCTTCCTGCAGAGCTAATTTTTCTAGAATAATTTCCACAAACTTATAGTCCTATCAGCGCCGCAGCATATTATGGCGAGAAGGTATGAATTTACCCCGACACCAGCTGCCTGCACAACCACCGGGCTTGTAGGACTACTTATATTCTCTTTAATATTCAAGGCACTGGGATATATGTATATATAATATATATATGGAAAAATGTACATCAGATTCTGTCCTACCTACAATAACTACGCAATTTTTAAGGGGTACATGCCCCAAAAAATAACCCCCCGATAGCCCCCACCCCCCCATAGCACCTCTTGAACAGGGTTCATTGCACAGGCACAATTTGCAAAATCTAAATGAGCACCGCGTCCATTGTTATCTAGGCTGCCCCTCTATCATATAAATTTGTTGGAACCCTTGGAAAAACCATTGCTTACTCTAAGGGGCAGCAGATGATCTTCTATTATCCAGTATTGGCCATCTGCCAGGTCTAGACACAGTGGAAGGTTACTAAACCTGTGCATGCAAGCCCCGACCTATGGCTTCGATAGACAACTGGCTCAGTGAAGGGAGTACTTCAAAAGTATCTTTGGGCTTTTAATATAACCTTAATGAATAAGACCTGAATGACAAATTCACATAAATGTAGATAGAACAAATTTTATTTATTCAGTATTTTTTTAGAAAACCTGCAAGGTCAAAAGCAGAACTAGGACTGACTAAAATGGACTATTGGCATCCTCTATATCACTCCACTCCAGGGACCCAGGCGGAACCAATTGTACCTATATGCTTCAACGAGGTATTCCTTTTATAAAATCTATATGTCTATCCAGTACACGTAGCGCTCTTCGCAAATCCCCTGAAGAAGCCTGTAGACGAAACGCGTAGGGACAAGAGCCGTTCAAAATGATTATTACTTTATATCTAGGGATCTAATCTGTATAGATATTTGGTCTTTTTCACCCCATGAGATACTAATGGGGATGACCACTCGTAACTATTACCTGTACATATCACTGTTTGTTTTTGTTGCATGAAACACAAATAATTTATAACTGCCAAAACAAAAACCCAGCTTTCTCTCTAATTCTTTATTCTGTACTCAATTATCTTGGGGTGGCAGTACCTATAATTAATTAGGAGGATGATTGACATTTCTGTTGTTAGTACAGTCAGACACAGCCAGGAATCTAGAATTTTCAGAAGGAGGCAATAGCAGCCCCAACTTTTTTTCATGACAATTATTTTAAAAAGGTTTTTTGGGATACCCAGTGACTTTTTAGACAAGGAACGTGAAGGATCTCTCCTTCATTCTTGTTTTAGTACAGAGTGAGACTCTGACCTGGAAATAGCAACAAGCCAAGGCTTCACAATCCTTCCATGACTTTGGTGATTTTCCCCTGACATTGGTGAGCTAAACATGTAGTCAATTCACATTCAGTTTCTTGTTACTTTAAACCACAGAATAGTTAAGGAGACATTTCACGGAGACCTTAGAAAACTGTGAAGATGCAGAAGACTCATATGTGGCAGTGGGCCTGATTTATTAAAGCTCTCCAAGGCTGGAGAGGATACACTTTCATAAGTGAAGCTGGGTGATCCAGCAAACCTGGAATGGATCTGGTCCAGGATTGAAAACATTTGCTAACAAATAGTAAATTACTTTTAAGAAATACATTCCAGGTTTGCTGGATCACCCAGCTTCAATGATGAAAGTGTATCCTCTCCAGCCTGGGAGAGCCTTAGTGTCTCTAGTTCAGTCCTTGCAGAAGGGGCCCTATTATCAAAATGTCATTTATTGTGTGATACAATAAATTATGGCACTGTAGTAAATATACCTTTTCAGTGTGTAATTGGGCTACTTTACATCTTGCTGCCATCAGAGGGACTGAATTATACTACCTAAGTAGTCTTGTAGTAATCAGATTCTAATCAAGAATCATAGCAAATCTGCGGCTAAACATTTTGCTGTTGCTGGTAAATTGACAAATTAGGATTTTAGAGAACTGTTATATTCTTAGCCTAAAATAAGGTCAGAATAGAGCAGAGGAGCAAAGACATCATTGTTACTGTTATCATATTATGGCAATTTTAAAGTATTTTTGTAGAAGATGTTAAGATCTATCCAGCAGACAGAAAGTTGGAGATTCCTAAATTTGTCCCCCACTACTGATCAGCAAGGGCAAGCTAGGGTAACCCCATCAATAAGCTATTATAATTCTGCCCCGGTGTAGATTGTGTTAGACTGGCATAGTCCAGCCTTGGAACACTTCAAAGAGAATTTTGAACAATTTTATGAGAATTTAGAACTTCCAAAATGGTAAAACTTCATTTTGGGTTGTGAAAATTGAGAATTTGTTTTCCTTTATTCAGCCTTACATTAGATGACATTAGCAATTTTTGATCTTTTACTGAAACCTGGGGGGGGGATATTAGGAAAACAAACTTAATAATTTATCATTTTTTATAATGGTATATGGTTTTTTATTTTTCCTACACACATCATAGTGAATTGGTATGATGAACCCTTTAGGTGCCTGTCAGCATTAAAATTGCTATGGGGGGGTTGTGCTTATTTTTTTTGGGCAAATGACTGGGATTAGGATACTATGGTGGCGTTCATGCGTGCCACTACTTTGGTATGGAAATTTGTTATATTTAAGAAAATTACATTTATCTCCTTTGATCCAGATTGTGTATAAGTACTGTTTTAGCACCATAGAGAACTAAAGCTGTAGGATTTGCCTAAAGATTCAATTCCTTTGTTAACATTGACAGTACAAATGTGATTCACTGGCTGCTGCATTCACCTGGTTTTACCTAATTGTAAAGAAAGTGAATGTGATTGTGGAACAGCAATCAAATGCACATTCACCCTTGGGTCAATATTATGATTTGCTTGGTGGACTTTGAACTGAATCTTTTATAATTAGACCCCAAGTATTGTACATTCATACGTAGACACACAACATAACTGTTGTTAAACAGTAAAAGTAATCCTACTGCATAACCATGTCTGTAATCTATTTTGGACTTTAAAACGTATCCAGTTTATATAATAAAAAATACTCTTGCCCGGTAGTGATGCCAGATAGTACATAGTTGATAGCAAACAGCAAAATACATGCTTAGCATTTCTATCTCCTGACATCTGGAGCATCGTCTGTATAAGATGAGCTGGAGTCATTTCCATCATACTGATATTGCAACAGATGGCCTATTCTGTTTTCTCACTTCACAGAGGAGCATGGGAAGAAAAACTGCAGCGTCTTCACCAGGCTTTTTTACCGTGATGTCACCCAGCAGTTGATACGACTAAATATATGGAGCCATTTGGTATTTTTAGAAAGCCATTCAGTTAGAGCGTTGCTGACGTACATTCACTATAATTAGGAAGATACTATAGTCTATCACTTCTTTCTACATACATTATCTCCCTTCCTCAACCCTTCCTCATATTCTGAAATTCTTTTAGGTAGCAAAGTTCTAAGGTCCGGAGTCCTAAGGTCCGGAGTCCTTTTATTGAGACATCTTGGGCTCAATAAAAAAGGAAGAACATCAAAAGTGTCAAGAACTGTTGGATCCAGCATACCAGAAGTAGGCTCTCAATACTCATAGTGAGCCCAGTCTGTATGATGAGGTATCCTCTAGGTCACATTCTTGGCTCAATGGAATAAGGAAAGCATAAAAAGTATAATTTTGCTGAAGAAGGACCAGTGGTATTGGATCCATGAGGGGATCAGGAGTAAGCGTCCCATAATTACATTGAGCCCAGTCGGTATGATTGGACATTCTGTGCTCAATAGAACACCCAAAAAAAATACAAATATAATTTTGCTGTAGAATAACGAGTGGTGTTGGGATCCTGTTGTACATGCTCTTTGTACTCACATTGAGCCCAGTCTGTATGATGGGGTTTCTTCCAGATGACATCCTGGGCTCAGTAGAAAAAAAGGAAGTGTAATTTTGCTGAAGAACAACCAGTTGAGTTGGATGCAGGAGGATGCCTGCGGCAGGCTCTTGTTGGACCAGTGGTGTTGCATATTGAAGGAGGCTGGCGGCAGGGTACAAAAGTTTAGGAAAACAAAGTTTAGGAAAACCTTTTCAAACCTTTTCTTTTTATACATGTGGGGTATCTGAATAAACTTAGACTTTGCCCTGGAACAAGTATGCAGATCATAAGAACATTAATTCGACTTTCTAATCTCCATACTTGGACCAGGCAGTTAGTATTCTCAGAACATCAGTAATGGCAGCCCTGTATTTCTCTCAGTACAAACTTTCTTTAAAATTCCATATCTAGGCATTGCATTCAGACACTTTCCAGGTCTTTCAGTAAATTTAAGGAAAACAGAGCCGTGTTTTTTACGGGAACGGCGAGAAGCGGTATGTTCTTACCAGGCATCAATATTTTGATAATATTTGACTGCCGGTAAGTTATCCACAAAGGAAAAAGTGATAAGATGAAATACCTGAACGTGCCGCACTGAAAATAAAGACAATTTCAGCAAACTGCGTACCTATGTGAGTTGCCTAGCAACCAGACAAAACAGAGGAAGTTATTGCCATTCAGAAAGTCTAGGTCAATGAGCAGAACAAAGACATCTACCCGTATGAAACAAAATGTTCTCGCCAAGGAACAGAGGATATTAGAAGGATACAAAATGTACACTCACATGCAGGTAGAAGAGTGGCGCCCATAAAAAAAGGTTAAGAAGGGACGAGCAAGACTAGGAATGTTAATTTTTCTAGAATATTGGCTAAAATTAAGAGATTTTGGCAACATGCCGCCATTTTGGTCAATAAAGTTAATAGTGAAAAGCAAGGTAAAGCCAACGGCCAATATTTTCCTTACCCCATGGTGCTGGGACAGCTATCAGTGTTTCCTTATCTTTTGTACAGGGATGAGGGTGGGTATTAGGATGGCACAAAATTGCTGGCCCTAGAATCTGAAGATGTAGATGAGAGGGGCATGGGCAATACTAGTTAGACATTAGTGGGTTTTCATGATATAGGTGACAACACTGGTTGGCCAAACGAGTCCCTTGAAATGGTAATTGCTCACATGCAGAAGTAGTAAGAAGGAAAATTGTGGGACCTTGAATTAAGCTTTGTATTACCCTAAGATATACCATTCATTGGATAAAACTTTATTACGCAGTTTTTATTTGCTGGGCAGAATGTAATTTGCCAGATTTACCTTTCCGGTATTAGGTGTTGGCTTTGTTAATATCTAAAGGAGCAATAGGCTGGTATTACATCTCACAGAGATCACAATAGTTCCACTGACAATGCTTTTATCTGACATCCTTGTAAAGCATCATTATCAGAGTTTTTTATTTGCAGAAAAATGGGTAGAAAAGGCAAGAATACTAGAGAGAAGAACATTGCCAGATTTTGCCTATAGGGGTGCAGATCCATCTTTTTATTATTGGAATTTTCAGATACAATTACAGAATTAAAAAGATCCTAAGGCTTAGTCTACATGGACGTTTTCCCCAAAATTTAAACCGAGACTTTTAAAGCCCATGTTTGATGTCCCTATGCATTCCAATAGGCTAATTTACACCAGGACATTTCCTTGAGGCACGTTTATGAGATTTATCTTAAACATTGCTTGCAATGTTTAAAAATTTAAAACGCGGGGTTAAAGCTTGAAATGCCTAAGAACCCGGGAAAATGCGGGTAAACACAAGTAAACTCTTCAATTGATTTGAATAGGACGTTTTCCTGTGATTGCCCGTGTTTTTAGGCACTTACCGCGGCATAGGCGTTTTCCAGCTTTTTAAAGTCAAGCCTTATAATGCTAACAAAAGTTAATATAAACGCAATAGCAACGTTTACATGCGTTTTCAAAAACACCCGTGTAGACCCAGCCTAATTACACTAATGAAAGGAGAAATAGAAGGTAAAATGATTTAAAACATTTGTGCATTTGCATGCAAAAGCAGAGCCTGTTCATATTTGAGGTTTTATGTAACGGACCAAAAATTATTTTGACTGTAACACTGTAATTATTGTATGTTTTTGTTATGGAAAACTGTATAAAATCAATAAAAAAATAAAATGTTAAAAAAGTACACCAAATAAAATACTTATATATCCCTTAACTTTATGTTTATAGAAATTGTTTAATGTAAGAATGCAAATAAATTATGGAGTAGTTATTAAGCTAACCGATGCATGATGCTAAATATGGAATGGGTATCAAGGCATCAGTGATTATTTAACAAAAAAGTTTGCAAGGAAGAGAACCGTACAATAACAGTGCACAGAATTATAGATCACCTGCCCAGTCCCAGTATGTCACAGCATATTGATAAAAGATGAATTCTGATTGGTAGCTGCGGGTTTTTGTACTTTGCAGTTGCTGATTGTCTGAAAATTGCCACAATTGAGTACATTAGATGAATGCCTCTCCTACAGCTTTGTTTTGTTTTTGTACAGAAGAAGCAGGGAAAAATGATTTATTGCATCTGCATTCGAGCGGGTCTTTTAATTATTGAAAGACTTAAAGTACAGCATGCTCCCTGATTTATGAGCTTTCTTTAAAGGGTTTTTAAGAGCTTTTCACTTTAGCGAATTTGTACCGTAATTCACTGCTTCCCAGATTAAAAGCTGGGTTCCGCCAGGACATTATACAGACTGAAATTTTTAGTTGTTCGCCAAATAGCGGTGTCACAAAATTCTGTGGGTTGAGAGATAAAGACAAGACAAGAATAGATAAAGGGAATTATTATTTGTTTTCACATTTGAGTTATTATATCATTTACCTAAAAGTATTTTGACATTTTCACTTGTTTGCTGTAACCCATTTGAAGGATTCTTTGTCATATATAGATATGTAATTGTTTCTTCTGCCCGTTATCTGTTTGTCATGGACTGTTCATAGAACACATTTGTATTCTCTGGGCCCCCTTCACTTTCCCAATTACCTAGTGAAAAAAAAATTAGAATGATATTTGCCTGACCACATGTTCTGTATCTTTGGGTGTGACCTTAATGTGCTTTCATTGAGAATTTTGCAGAATGCAGAACAGACAAATATAAGTATAATTCTATTTTTTTTCTTTAAGGTACTTTGGTAATGTAATATTAGCAGGTGATTTGGGAAAAGGGCCCAGAGAATGTAAGTGGACCTTTTCTTTTATTTTAAGTGCAAAAACATGGCTTCCTATAATGTTGAGTTTGATGTACTGCTCTTTTCAAGTCAACGAGGTGGATCTGACTTGGCTTCAAATTATTTGCATTCTTTAAGACCAACTAAGTAATCTTCAGTGGCCAACATCAGGTTTTTTAAACAGTAAAAAAAAACACTGCAATACTCACCCTATTTCCAATGTTGTCCTCCTGAGTAATCCACTTTTGTCCTGATTAAAGAAGGTGGCCCAGCATTATTCAACCCATTTTGTGTAAGACCAAGGCATCATGGAATGTAACCTGGGGGTTCATCATTAAGCTACCATGGGCTCACAGGAGAATAATATTTTCATCTATTTATATTACACCAACATAGTAGTTAGTGCTCTACAGTCATGTCATTAACTGTCTCTCCAAGGAGCTCATAATTTACCCTACCGTATTCAAAGTCTAATCTACCTAGCATAACATTTTTTGGAAACCAGTTAATTTATCAGTATGTTTTGGAAGGAAATCAATAGATAAACGGGGAAGAATATACAAACTCCATGCAGGTGGAGTCTTGGCTAAGATTCGAGTTTAGAACCAGATGGGGTTACAATGCAAGAGTGCTAGCCAATAAGTCACCTTGTAGATTCAATTCTTTGCAGTGTTTAGAACCTCTCACCTCCTGATGAAGAAGAGAAGAAAGAACACTTGTTATTGCATAATGAAAACACATGGGAAAAGGGTAAAAAAAAGTTTATCTGTATATATATCCTTGAAAAAGGTCATTAAGGCTTAATTATGTTTTGCCTATGCATGGCAAAGCTGTAGGCCCACTTTACTACCCCCTATGTATATAGTCACTCTTCCTGAACTCACCTGCCTCTCTGTTCAGCCACCAAGAAAGGAAACAAAGCTTACACAGGGCTGAGGAATGTATTATTATATTATATTATATTATGTGACCACATTGTTCCACCCACTAGGAAGAGGATTGAGCCACTTTGTCCTCCATGGGCCAAGCACTGGTTTCGTTTAGGAGATGAATGTAAAAGCTTAGTTGGCATTATAGGGAGTCATTTGTTAGAGCTACCTCTTAGACTTGGACTAAGATATGAAAACGAGATATATCTTTTTACAGCTGACATACATATAGCCATTTCATATCGCTTAGTGATGATTGGTCAGTTCATAACTTCTCAGTTCATAGCTCCATCCACTAGGAACCAAAGAATGATTTAGCCCACAAGTGCCATTCAAGAATCATTAAATCAATTGATGGATATATTTTCGATTTTACACTGTTGTGCTTTTAAATCCCATCCTAATTTGTCTGACAATAGCTCCTCGTCCTCCCTTCCATATCAGACACCCCCATAGGCAGCCTGATTTCAGTTTTAAACTGGTGTTTGAAGCTTTAATATAAAACAAAATTCTATTATTTGCAGTAGCTAAACTACAAAAATGAGGAATTGGAGCAAATATACAGAAACACATTGCCAAAGAAGTGAAAAAAAGACCAAAATTGAATAAAATATAACATGAAGTTCTGTCACACGGTGATAGGGAAAGCGGTTGGATATCGTTTTGATGCCGCTGCACAGCTGAACACTCTTGTTTCTTGCCCGTTCCTCTCCTGCGGGAATTGTGTAGCAACTGAAAGATATTTTTAGCCTGTTAGATACTTCACAGGTAGTTACTATTAATTTAGAAACGGCAGCACACTGAGTAGTTCCGGCCATTACAGCATTTTTCTTTTCCATTTTTTTTAACACTGTATTGTCAAAAGGAAGGGCTGACATATTCTGTTACAGGTTGGATTAACTAAGGGCTCATCATTTTGGACATTTTGGACAAACTTTAGCATAGCCTAGATTCACTTACTAAAAACCAACAAGCAAAAAAAAAAAAACAACTACCCATGCACTGCAATGGTTAAATGTTCATTTTTGTCTGGGTTTTTCAAGGGGGGGTATAGATCTGCTTTAACATATCTTACTCCCTCACTTTGCAGTCTGCTCCTCTGGGCAAAGGGTCCCCTATAGCCTCTTCCATAAACTGCTTTGCACTGCAGCTGCAGGCACTGACATCCCCTACAATGCAAAATTTCTTCATTGTGGGTCCAAGGGTCCATCCACAACTAGGAGTGCTGGCCACTGGGGTAACAAAAAATAGACTAGGCTGTAATAGGATCTAAGCCTTTCATTGGGGAAAGGGGTTCTTGTTTTAGACGGAATGGGGCTAATATAAAGTGGAGGACCCAAATGTTCAGCACATCTCCTTCCTGCACCCCTTCCATTCTGTTATATATGGCCATGGAGAAGGTGCAAGGCACAGGCAATTGCCCATTTTCCCCTATGCTAAAACAGGCCCTGAGTGATGGTGGTGTGGTATAGCTCCACAGTGCAGGATTTTTTAAAATATTGAGTTCAGCTTAAGGAAAACATTTCTTTGCATTTTTTAAGTTTTTTTTATGCCAAGACAAAGACCTGTATGTTGTGATATCTGTAATAATAATTCTCTGGAGGGCTACAAATATCACAGTTAAACCTGAAAAAGTGCTCCCTAATTTCCATCAAGCATTTTTTCAACATTCTTATTGATTATATCAGTACAGATGAAGCCTCAAAATATTGCAGCGGATGTTTTTATGCATGTGACGCTATGCTGGTGCTGTTGTAAAGCCAAGTATGTTTTTATTCTAAATACTGATAAAAGTCTTTGATGAGTGTGAAGGTTAAAAAAAAAAAATGGATCCCTCGGATTCATTGTCACCATAGTGGATGTGATAACACTTTGGATGTCACCTTTGACAATGGTTTTCGTGGCACTCAGTATGCAGAACGACCCCATTTTTAGCATTGCTCCTCTCTACACATAAAAGAAAAAAATTATAAATGAAGTCAGTCACTAAGGGCCCGTTTAGACATAAGTCTTAGGGGTATGCTGGTGCTTTGCAGTAATGCATGTGCATTATGTTGTGTACTGGCATGTGTTAAGGCAAGCCATTGGACTGCCAATGCACCACAATGAACAAAAAATGGCACCTGCACCATTTTTTTCAAAAGAGGCACACAGCAACGCTCTAACTCATGGTGTCATGCCAGCCCCGGAAATGCACCTAAAGCCATTATACCCACATATCCTGCAAAGTTGGCATAATAACTGTATGTGTCTGTTGCTGTACGTTGGCAGTTCCTTGAGTTCCATAAAGCACAAAAATGCTTGGTAATATAATACAAGGGATCACAATGGTCAGTAGGGTGTCTAAAGCCCTGGTGATCCTGCCATGAAGGTCCTTGTTCAGGCATTTAACAAGTGACAACACTTTGTTCTACAATCTTGTTACAAAGGGATCCAATGGGTCCATCAATAAAACCAAACTGAATCATGCAGCCATTGATGTATTGCATATAGACAGCATTTAGCTGCAGAAGATCAGCATCACATAGTCCTATGAGTCTGGAAGTAGACAGCACTTTTATTTCAAGGATACTGTATCCCCATCATACTATAACATTATTCTGGCACAGCAGGCGGAGGTATAATTATTTGAAGGACGAGTAATGGAAACAGCCATTGCGTTGCACTTTTCACCTCTCCTATCACTTCACGTGAAAAGCCTCTGGGTGGGAGGGCTAGACTCTGTATTTCACATGAATATGCAAATCTGTTTCGCTGACACAGGGCTCTGCGACTGAATGAGAAAAATTACCAGGCGTTCAGCAACCCAGCGGGAAGGAAAATGGAAAAAATAGGTAGTACATTTTCACAGGGGTTAGTTAAAGGTCCTCCATTAGAGGCGTTGAGAAGGAAATGTAGAAATGACTAATATCAAAAATCAATATTTTAATATGAAAAGTCGTTTTCATTATTTTTAAACAGCAACTTTCAGTAAAATAATACCTGGTGATCCTGCCATGAAGATGCTTTCTGTTATAGGGTGACAACGCTGTATCTCTGACCTCCAGCTATTTTTCTGTATGGTCACCCTATCATTTTGGCTTCCAATGGCGACTACACTGGCACACACTTTACGCCAGCCTCAACCTTTTTAACATGGGGGGACCCTTGAAATAACTTTCTGGTCTTTAAGGAATCCCTTCTGTAATTACTATATACACAGCTAATAGTTTATTAGCATGGTGATCAGTGAGAAGAATGCCATTGGGAAGAATGTCAGCCTTACAGATAGCCAAATAAATCATTGGTATCAATTAAACTGACCTGAGAGTCAAAGATTGCTCATTGCTCGAGGACCCCTAACTACATCTGGAGGAACCCTAGCGTTTTATTTAACCCTGGTTGGGAAACACTGTATCAGTTTCCACCATTGTCATCATCAGAAAACCCAACCTGAGAAATACTTGTGTTGCCCCCTATTTACCTGTGCCATTGCCTCCATGCTGAGCCCCTTAACACCTCCTCCAAAGACTGGATTGTCAGGTTATGTCCAGTCTCTTCCTCCATTGAAATGTTTGGTGGGGAAAAGGGTAAATCTCTAGGATGGAGTGGTGCTTATCCATTATTACGTGAGCACCCCTCCATCCTGGAGATCTGGCCCTGGAGTACTGTGGGCACATCTCCCCCTAGGTGGGCTGCAAATGAACTGACAGAAAATGCAAAGGATTACAAGTGTGTGTGTAGATGGATTTCAATGACAGGTCCACTTTGATCATTGAAATTCAGTACAGTTGAATCTGTGACTCAAGGGCATCTTTTTGTTTTCTCTGCAGCGGTGGTTGAAGACATATGGCTATTTGCTCCCTTACGACATCCGAATTTCAGCTTTACATTCAGGAACAGCTATGCAGTCAGCAATTGCAACGATGCAGCAGTTTTACCGGATCCCAGTGACGGGTGTGCTGGACCAAACCACAATTGAGTAAGTGCTACAAGGCTTTGTGTATATGTGTGTTTGATGAAGCTATGTCCATTCAAGCATCCCTGGAAGCTTGTCAAATGGCGGAGCGTTTTCTAATGCAGCTCTTGTAGTGGACACATCGCACTTGATTTTTGGTGCATTTGCAAAAGATTTTAGGTAGCACAATCAGATATGGAGAATATATGCAAAGCAGATCAGACACAGGCTAAAATAAAGTCACCTTTTCCTTTACTATTCAGGCCAAAGCTGTAGAAAAGACCTTTTAGTTGTCTCTGCACCACTTTTTTCTGGCGCAGACACCAACAGTGACAGTACTGACCCAAATATGAAGCACCAGGCTTGGCTTGAAATGAGAAAGGAGTCACATGTTCACCTATTTTTTTAAAAGATTCAACTTAAAGTGTAGAACCCCCAATTCCGTATTTATGCCCATGGTTTATTTTTACCCCCAACACAAGATCTCTGTCCATGGTTTATTTGAACCCATAGTTCCATATTTATGCCATATTTATTTTTTCCATATTTATACCCATGGTTTGGGGGATGTCTAACAAGCCCATATACAGTAGGTGTAATGCTCTTGACAAATATTTGGTTTAAATAAATACTACATGCCAGAACTTAAACGAGAACCTCTTCCAGTAGGTACATGATGGTTTGGTAGTCCCTACCATCCATGACTATGGCTGACTGCCAGAATGGTCATAAAACTGATGGCCATGTGACCAGCTGAACTTCATAGAATTTATTTTCCTATATTTCTTTTGGAAAGTCACTGTAGGGCCACTGATACTAATAAAATGTCTTCATTGTCTTGGAACTAAAGCTAGAGAAAGTTCCTGGAAAATGTACCAAATGCAAAGGCTCAGCTTAATGGAGGTATATGACTCTCGGGGTGGTTTTAGACAAAATGGGTTCTTGGGCAAAAAAAAGTGGGGCTACTATAGCACAGCATTTCACCTTCTTGCATCCCTGCCATGCTGTCCATTGGACCCTTCAAAGATGGGACCCTGGGAAGTTTGTCCTACTCTAGAACCAGTCTTGTATGGCCCAAACTTTTAATGGAGAATTCTGTTCTAGTAAAAACTCTCCAACAGAAGATGACTCCTCTCTTTGGAGAGATTCTGGGGATACAAAAAGAAAAACATTTGTAGAGTCATGGTAGAATATTTATAATGTTTTTTTGCTGTCTGTCCCAGTGACACAAACAGCCTCATTACTTGTGTCTGAGAGACAGGAACATTAAGTCTTATCTTCCTACATACATTTGGATGGTGCTAGGCTGTAACAAATTAAGGAGCATTTTAGGGATGATTTCTGAGGCCTTTTAACTCATGAAGACATGGATAGTATCTAAATACTGGGTTGCATGAGTAGTCACACCCATACTGATTGTCTCAGGACTGCCCCATTAAAGTAAGCTGTATGCCTAGTACACACGGGTAAGTTGTCACTTCTGATTCATCTCTGATGAAATTATGTAAAGTTCAATAGCCAACTGATCAATTGTTGGGTTTTCAATTGAACATGGACCAAATGATCATGATCACAAAAGCCGTGTTGTGTGTACCAACAATCAAGTAAATGGGGAGCTCCTGTGGTTCATCTAACCTCCACATAATGATCAATAGGACTAAAAATCATGTACGTGTACCATGTTTTTGCACATGGACCAAATGATCATGATCACAATGTTGTGTGTACTAATGATCAATTAAATCTGGTGGGGGAGCTCCTGTGGTTCACCTAACCTCCACATAATGATCAATAGGACTAAATATTATGTACCTGTGCCATGTTTTTAGACTTTTGGTTGAAATTACTAATTGGGAAATCAATTGGAGTGGTTGGCCAAGCACAAAACTGACAAAGAGTATGCTCGCAAGTGCTAGGTCTCAGTTTATGTTGACTGTAATGGTATAACAGTATTGCTTTGCAATGTTATATGTCAACTATGATGTGTTTTTTCTGCTCTGGTGATCAATGACTACCATGACATTCTGTTTTTCTTCTGTGATGGTTATGTAGGTGGATGAAGAAGCCTCGCTGTGGGGTTCCTGATCATCCTCATTTAAGCCATAGAAGAAGGAACAAAAGATATGCACTAACAGGACAGAAGTGGAGACAGAAACACATAACATACAGGTGTGTTCTGCCACCAAAGACATCGCTCTTTGTACTTTGTATGTTTATTGGTTGTGTGGATGCAGCTGAATTGATGATTTGATAGCCATCTGTAAATTGGCACTGGAAATTGATGTCCCCACACATTATATACTAGCGGTATCACTTTAATTAGTGGATTTCTTCGAGGGATGTCAACTTTCTTTTATTATTATACACCTTTCCATGTTTTACTTAACATTTCTTGTCTTAACTCCCCTTGAGAACTACCAAAACTTCTTCATTCAACAACAGTTTGCTTTTGAGAGTATAATTTTAATATATTTATTGTATTAGGTCCTTGTCACACTGCTGGCGACACTTTACCAGCCTAAGGATTGCTAAATTGTAAAATATAAGGGGAGTAGTCACCTTTTAATTCTTTACCTACTTTTTCCTTTCCTTCAGACTTGTTCCTCTCTTTGTTGCAGAGGCTGCACAAACAAAAGCAAAAAATATTATTAGTTAGCATAAATATTATTATTATTAGTTTTCCAGGTATTTAGAGACAGAATGAATTTTACTTACTTTTAAGTTTATTATACTAATGCCTTTGGGCTTTTATATGGTAATTCTAGATGTGCATAAGTATTGAAGTTCTTAAAAAGTCTTTTTGATATTTTCTTATTTATTGTGTTATGATACCTTTGATCTCAATAACTTTGTAATTACTTTGGATTTCTTTTCAGCATACACAACTACACTCCCAAGGTGGGGGAGCTGGACACTCGGAAGGCAATTCGTCAAGCCTTTGATGTGTGGCAGAAGGTGACTCCGCTGACATTTGAAGAAATTCCCTACCATGAAATTAAAAATGAGCGGAAAGATGCAGACATTATGATATTTTTCGCTTCTGGTTTTCATGGAGACAGCTCTCCATTCGATGGGGAGGGGGGATTCTTAGCGCATGCCTACTTCCCTGGACCAGGAATAGGTGGCGACACTCACTTTGATTCGGATGAACCCTGGACCCTTGGAAACTCCAATCATGATGGTGAGGACTTTGTTATCTTCCAAAATCATCCACTTCTTTCTTCCACTACCTTTCGTCATCTGCCTGATTTCTGGACCATCACATAGACAGAGCTTGTAGGGTACACATCTATCTAGAATTGCTTGTAACATTTAGGGGGAGCAGAAGGTAATACTGTGGGCAAACTTTTAAATGCACAGATAAAATACATAAAAAAGAGCTGGTTACCTACATAAAGATTTATGTTTCTGTCTATTTAATCATGGGATCTACATGTTTATTTTAGGCAGCATAGGTAGCCTAGTGACTTTTTATATTCAAAGACTAAGTGGTCACAATCAGGCTATTTAGGTTCACTGTATATCCACAGTTGCCATTACAAATATCATCTATCATCTGGATCAGTTTAGTGAAAATGTGGCTGTATATATTAATAGGAAGAGATATATTTTTATTACAGTACTTTGTTTGAAACCTTATTAATCCATTTGACATATGTTTATCTTTCAATCCTTTTACATTACTCCACCGATTCCTTCAGGTTATTTATGTGATCAATATTAGCCAATGCTTGCAAAGTGAACAGCCCTACCACCTTTTTTTTATTATTGTATTATTTCTAATTCTGCGGCTCCATACCAAAATCTTTTCTTGTTTTATTTCTCTGCAAGGATCTTTAATTAGTGGCAATAACATTAATAGTTCCACTATTCTCCTTTGCTGCAAAACCCACACATCAAAATGTCATTGTTATTAGAAGAACTTATTGAAACTTATTGCACATTACCTTTTCTTCTCACTGGGGAAATAAAACATTGAGACAAATCTGATTCATAGAAACACTGACAAGTACAGCACACTCAGCAATCCTTCAGGTACTTTTCACAAAGCTCTAATATTTCAAACTGGAGCTTATGTCTAAAACCTGGACCAATAGAAATATACTGTAAGAGCCTGGAGACACCAACACGAGAGTTCTTGGCGGCAGTATCTGTAAATGCATAGCTGTCCCTAACCCCCTAATTTAATTTCACCTAGCTCCCCCTTGATGCATACTTACCTCTCGGTTAGGAGCGTAACTAGAAATCAGTGTTCTCCCTAGCATAACTTTGGATCAGGAAACACAGAAAAGCCACCCACACATTTTTAGCAGTTATGGACTTCTTTACTTCTTTGTGTACACGTAAATCTATTGAACCTGGTCTTTATTAAAGGAAAATTGGTATCTCCACGCTGTTGGTGATGCTTTTTAGTTCTTTCCCGTTACTTGGATCACAAGATTTCTTGAAATTCTAAACAAGGTTTTTAATTAAACTCCCAGCTCTACCTGCTGGCAATATTTGGTACTAATGCATGACCATAAAATACGTGAAATATAAAATAAGTGAACTGTTATTTTATTATTATGTCATTAAAAAAAAGAAGCAGAATGAGAACCTTTCTTCCTTTACAAAGAGACTCAAACAGGTGATCTAAAGTATTTAATGTTTTTGGTAAATCCACCTTTAAATCCCTTGACGGACTTCCAATATACACTGGTAAATTTTACATCATTGGTTGCTCCGGTCAAGATGTATGGCAAGATAATGAATAGATAATGTCTTATCATGTGTATGTTCTTGACTGCAGGTAACGACCTTTTCCTCGTTGCTGTCCATGAACTCGGTCACGCCTTGGGTCTGGAACACTCCAATGACCCCAGCGCCATCATGGCACCTTTCTACCAGTATATGGAAACGCACAACTTTAAGCTTCCACAAGATGACTTACAGGGAATTCAGAAGATTTACGGTGAGTCTTTTGCACAGTCAGCAGCATATGAGACTAAAAGAGTTTTTCCCAAAAAATTGACAGCTCAACCCAGCTAATTAGCTGCACAGGTCAAATCTGTTTTTTGTGTCCATGGGTGCTAACAGACATACAGGTAAAACACTATAGGACACAGAAGGAACTCCTCCTCTAAAAACAGACATACCACAGCAATTGCGATTTTCTTCTTCCTTGACAAAAAGGGCATATTGAACATGTGTGTGTGGGGACGATCTTTCGTTTGATCCGAACGTTCGTGATCAGGCACGTGTGGGACGATCTTTCGTTTGATCCAAACGTTCGTGATCAGTCACTTCCTGTGGTGCATGTGACTTCCTGTGGTGCACGTCACTTCCTGCGGCGCACATCACTTCCTGAATCGCTCAAACGATCGCATCTATTGTGTGTACAATATCTACGAACGATCGTGTCGTTATCTGTATGTACAGGATCGTTGCTATACGATCGTTCGTAGATATCGTGCAGGATCGTTCGTCGTTCGTTTTCCAACGATAATAATTGGAAGTGTGTACGTAGCTTAAGAAGAAAAGGTTAGAAGTGACCAAACTTATCTAAAGTTGATTAAAGAAAAATGGGGATCAATAATTAACTATTCTTTTCAATGAATTGTTAGTCTAGAGTTGACTGATCTTTTGATTAGTCTCATACCTTGGGTTGTCTAAGCAGTTGACTGCCATCCAAAGCCAATGGTTGTCTGAGCAGATGACTGTCTTTTGAAGTTTGTCAATTTTTCAGTTGAATATCTTCTCAAATGTAAGGTTGTCCATTTGGTCAACTGTCCTCTCGGAATTAGGATTGTCTGATCATTCACCTGTCTTCTGAAGCTTAGATTTGTCCAGTTAATTAGCTGTATTTTCAAGGTTTAGGGTATAATTAGTCAACTGTCTGATTTTCTGTATTCTCAAGCCTAGGGTTGTCTGATTTGTAAACTGTCTTCCAATATCTTGAATCGTCTGAGGAGTCAACTGTTTTCTCACGCCTAGGAATGACTAATCTGTTGGATGTCTTCTTTTTGTCCAATCAACTATTTTATCATGCCTAGGGGCTGATAAATCAGTTCTCTTCCATTGCCTATAGTTGTTAGATCAGTCGACTGTTTTCTAGTGTCTGAGTTGTTTGATCAGTCAAATATTCATATAAGGGTTCTTTGATTAATCAACTTTCTTCCTAAGTCTACGGGTGTCTTAAAGCCCTCAGGTTCCTTCTAGATTTGTGCTTTCATTTTCTGAAATAGAAATCATATAATTAATGCATAGCAACCCTTTAAAAAAAATCTTTCCTGCCATGATACCTTTAGTTTTTTGTTTTGTATCCTTCTGATTCTGCATCTCTTGACTGTTTACAGTGGACAAGGAAAGAATGTTTGTATTATAAAAAGGATCTAGCCTGTTATGAGAAATAATACTTGAAATATGCCAGGGGTTTGAGGCTAGTATCTCATATGCCGCCCTGGTTTGGAGACATTTTACTATTTAGACCCCACTGGCATCATTCTATGAAGTCAGCTCATGCAAAAGTGATATTTTGGAGCCTAGTGGGCCAAGAGGAGCCTGATGGTCTTCCAACCATATTTTTTGACTGTCTCTGTCCACTTAGCTTTTCCTTTTATATAATCCATAATACAAAATAAATAATTCAACAAGCAGCATAAAAAACCCTTATAATGGCTATAGGTGAAACACCAAAAAACATGTGGGAGATATAAGAAACTTTCAGTTAGTTTGAATCTCCAAACACTGAAATATCAGTTCTGGGTTGACTAAGAAAACATCAGCATCAGTATAATGCAGTCAGCGCTGACCTCGGTCATCGTTCTCCGGGCGTCAGCTCTCAGGAATCATTGATGGTAAAAGCTCATTGATATCTTTATGCTACATTTATTTAACATACACCATGTTGTGTATTAACAAACATTGCATAAAGGAAACCCATTTAAATATATGGATTACCTTAACGCAATATTAGTCGCCAAAAAAGGTGCATGGATGATTTTGTAACAGGGCAATGCATGGAAAAGCTTTACCATCCCCTCTGGTGCACTGCAATGGTTTTGAAAAGAGGTTCAATGGGGTTCCATTCAGTACAGATAGGCAGTGCAGGGCATCAACATGCATGATGTGCATTGCTATGTGTTACCACAATACTACACTATGAATCTGGGATGCCACAAGTTTATTAAACATTGTATATCACCCTACGGCACCATAAACTTTGCTAAGTGCTTGTGTGCATTAGCTGGTTTGGCTAAACACATTATATAGGTTCAGGTGTCTGGAATGTGGTGACAGCTAGAAATTGTGCTTGCCTTGTGATGCCTATGTGTACCCCATTTGGTTTTACTTTAGTTCTCTGTGCCTCCATTATTGGTACCATGACTATTTTTTAAGTTATGATGAGGAACATCAGCATGTTACTATTGCTCCAAAAAAAACTGGTGCACTTTATCATTACAGCAGGATTTGCTTTTAAGCTGACAACTATGCTAAACGCGAAAAAAGTCTGACTTCTGTATAAATGTGGCAGTTGCAGGTGACATTTTCTAAAGGGTTTAGTGTTACCAGAGCTGCTTAGGTGCCAGTTAATTTCCAAGCTGCTACAACTCCAACATTTGCTGTCAGAAGCCCGGAATTAAAAATGTGATGTTCTGTACACTTCCAGAGCAGAGCTGTGATTCTTCAATAAATTAAAGGAACTCTGACCTAATTTTTCAAGCTTTACCCTTATGAATTATTTATTAGGCTTATAAGAAAACATAACGAAATTTGTACAGAAAGGTGGTCTGTACATTTTGTGACAATGCTGTCTTAGGATAGATGAAACATTGCTGTAGTAAACTAGATTTAGAAACCTGCAGATAGAAAACGTATAGGCTTTGCCCACCACAACCAATCAGAATATAACTTAAGCTTGTCCATATTTATAGCTAACTACCTTCTTTTCTATTTCCTTCATTTACATGAGTTTTCAAGAAATGTCTTTTTGCCCTTTAAATGATACTGCCCTATTGCCATACTCCTGTGTTGCTTTAATCATGTGCTCATCCAATATTTTCACGTATGGGGTGCATGTAACCCCCTCCCAGGTCATGTTTAGATTCAAATTTGGGTTGAATTCAAGGCAGACCATATTTCTGGATTGCATATGTCATCCATTTTTTTATGTTTTTATTTGGAGGTCATTAGTAAACCATTTTTAAAGCCCAGTTCTGCATAACTTCCAACTTTCTTGGATGAAAATGAAGGACACCTTTTAGAAAAAACATTGCAGGCAAAGGATATACCCCTGATACACCCCTAGTTATGCAAATCACAGAGAATAATATGCAAAAAATTATTAGTTAAACAAGTTCTATTTCTTAAAACACTGTATCCTAATACCCCAAATACTAACCCAACCCAAAGTAAATTGGTCAACAAACATATATCACTATATCCCTAACATAGTAACTAGTCTGGCAGTTTTTTTTAAATATATCCAGAATATGTAAAAAAATATTTTGTAATGCAAAATTATTGAACAATTGTGAAATTACACAATAAAACCTTAAACAGTGTCACTTATTATGTTACATTTATATCCCACCACACAACATTCCCATTGGTAATATGGTTCAGATTTGACATATTTTACTGTGCAGGGCAGTGCAGTTGCAGTGCAGTTTTATGATCTGGGGTGCCTGTGGGGGCAGTGTTATGATCTGGGGTGCCTGTGGGGGCAGTGTTATGATTGGGGTGACTGTGGGGGCAGTGTTATGATTGGGGTGCCTGTGGGGGCAGTGTTATGATTGGGGTGACAGTGTTATGATTGGGGTGACTGTGGGGGCAGTGTTATGATTGGGGTGCCTGTGGGGGCAGTGTTATGATTGGGGTGACTGTGGGGGCAGTGTTAGGATCTGGGGTGCCTGTGGGGCAGTGTTATGATCTGGGGTGCATGTGGGAGCGGTGTTATGATCTGGGGTGTCTGTGGGGAAGTGTTTTGATTGGGGTGCCTGTGGGGGGAGTGTTAGGATCTGGGGTGCCTGTGGGGGCTGTGCTATGATCTGGGGTGTCTGTAGAGGCAGTGTTATGATCAGGGTGACTATGGGGGGCAGTGTTATGATTGGGGTGCCTGTGAGGGTAGTTGTATGATCTGGAGTGCCTGTGGGGGCAGTGTTATGATCTGGGGTGCTTGTGAGGGCAGTGTTATGATCTGGGGTGTCTGTGGGGGCAGTTTTAGGATCTGGGGTGTCTGTAAATCAGTGTTTTGATCGGGGCGTCTGTGGGTGCAGTGTTATGATCTGGGACGCTGGTGGGAGCAGTGTTACAATCTAGGGTGCCTGTGGGGGCAGTGTTAGGATCTGGGGTTGCTTGAGTTGGTCAGGTCTAGGCTCAGCAAAGTTATGTGTCCAAAAAATGGGATAAGATGTATCCATGAATATACTGAATGACCAGGTTTTTCATCAATGAAAACATAGCTATCCCCTTACTCTCTATGAACCCCAATTTCCTTAAGAAAAGGGAAATGTAACTGCAAGTGCAGAACTCTTGTGGCTAACTTTTCCCTAACAATACATCACTATGGTGCCATCACAAGACTTCTGTGAACCCTAAATTCTCAGGAATGGGCAGATGTAGGGATCTGAAGATGTAGTAGTAAGAACATGTGCCCCAGAGGGCCAGATACAGCCTTGCCGGTATTTTGTTCCGGCCTAACCCCCCCCCGGACTGATCTGGCCTAATCCCAGCCGGCAACAGCTGAATCAAACTACCGGAGCTCCGGATCCACATGTGACTCTTGGGCCTCTGTGTGTTGACCAGCGTTAACACATCCGCCGTTGAGGTAAATAGGGAACATTCCCTCTCCTCTGTATGCATTGCAGAGGAGAGGGATTTCCCTTCAGGGGGCATTCCTGGTGGGGGGCAGAGCCATTAGTTTGAGACTCGTGATAGTCCGGCCTAGTGTGCTCCTGCCCACCCCTGAAATGGCCCAGTGGCCAAAAAAGTTTGCTAACCTCTGATGTGCCCCTTGGCTATCTGTCACATGAATTCCATTTCTCTGGAAATATCCATTGCAGAGATTTTGGGATACAAAGAAGGATAGCAGCCCCCTATAACTGACAGGATGCATTGTATGGTGTAGTTTCTGCTCTGTGGTACAGGAATGGTGAGCGGCGAGCAATATATGACCGGCCAGCACTGTATGATAGATTTTTGTATCTTTCATTATTAAAATGAGCATCAAATGTTAGTGCAGAAATTCTTAATTTGTCATTTCCTTTATTTGGTGCATGTAATGAAATAAGGTTGGGCACCACTGGTCTAGGAATACCTTTGAAAAAAGCAGCCGGATTAGCAGAAGCAGCATAGAAAAGTGTGACCTCTAGTGTTCGTGCTAGTGAATGACAGCAGCAGAATTTTGTCTTCAGTTGGACCCACATGTTTAACCTTCAGTGCTCACAGAACACACTGAACCATTTCATTACAATTCCCTTATATCTGTATATGTTTGGAGCTTAACACCAAATACAATAATAATTCTGCCATGCCTTCCAAGATAAAAAAGTATTAGTTCTAACAAAATGTACCTAGCGGTCCAGCATATTCCTGTATCTGCTCAGTAATTTATAGATATGCTCGTTACATAGTTCATAAAATCAGTTCATTAAAAACCTGCATCCACAGAACCCCACACCCAAAGTTTATCTAGAGAAAAGCAAAACCTTTTTTTAAGACGAATCATATTTGATGAAAAGGAATTCCCTTCTGATCTTCCATTGTAATCAGATATTTCCCAGATTATCAGTTTATGATGGTTTTTCACATAAACCTTTATAGTTTGTTCTAGCTTTGCATTCTGAAACATATCCAGACGACTAGTAAAACTAGATCTTATGGCAGACTATCCAAAGGAAGAGAGAAATAGGGGGCAGATATAGTTTAGTGAAGAATGTGATCCATATGGTTGGCTTTTATGGTATTCAAATAATTGGAAATTATAAGGGATTGCTTGATTTGAGACAGGCTAATAGAACTTCTAGGTACCGTATGTCTTTTTATAGTGTATGACCAGTATACAATCCAAAATGTTTTTAGGCATTATGGTCATACCTAATGTTTCTATAACTGCTTGCATATATTTTTATATACTTTCTGCAGCCCCTGCATGTCTCATATTGTACAGCACTGTGTGTGATCATTAGTAATATTAGTAATAATATTTGTGATTTCCAATAATGTTCAGCTATTGTTTTGCCAATCAAGATTTTATGGAGATGCTCTATCCCCATGTACATATACATATCAAAATCCTGATATTGGAAAAAGTTTTCAAAGAGGCACCTGCTTCCTTGGCCCTAGCAATTCCAGATTTGGGCAGCCTGGCACTTTCAGCAGTTGCATTAGTGGGCCCACACATTTGTGTGCCTCATATGTCATCCAACGTGACTGCCAACGCAGCCTATCAACCCGTCTGACTCACAAATCAGGAACAAGACAACACACATTGTCCTGGCATGGTTTTGTTTCTGCAGTAATTAGGAATAATAAAGAACAGAAAAATAGATATTAATTTCACTGATGGGTCTAAAAAGGGAGTCATTGTGTCTTTTGTTAAAGTGGATTTATAGTGAAAGATTATGGAAGCTGCCATTGCTGACCTTGTTCTTCAGAATGCTTATTGCCTGGATGTAAGTCAAGTAGTAGATTTAGACCCAGGTCAACATAATCTCTCAATATAGGTCTACTTTAAATATCTCTATCAAAGGTTTCTTTTGACATCATCCAACCGAGGTCCAAGGCCAGCTTCTGTTGATGCAGCAAAAGTCATAGTGAAATAATAGAGGTACAGTATAGCCCAAAGTGACATAGGTGGAACCTGATTAGCTGTGCCAGTCCATGGCTTTGGATATGGCATGTATACTCCAAAATTAAAGATCTTCATGCCAGCCTCTGTCCTCCTGGTAGGTGTGCCTGTCCACCTTTGAGTGTCCCAAATTCCCTCGTTCCATAACATGAAATAAAATACATTTCTATAGGAAAGAGTTGTAGCTCCTCTTTATGGGCATAGCACAGGTAAAAAAAAACGTGGTTTAAAGAGACAATGCACAGATAAACATATAAGGGTTGGTATGGAGTCAGAAATATTTACCCATAAAATTTGTCCACCAACTTTTTTTTTAGTTTTACCTTGAGTACAGAAGGGTTTAACCCATATTTTTTTTCAATTTATATTTCTAGGTCCCCCTGCGGAAACCCTCGAGCCCACCCGACCATTGCCTACACTTCCACCACGCAGGATACAGTCAACCTCAGAAAGAAAGCACGAGAGGCAACCAAGACCCCGTCCCCCATCTGGAGAAAAGCCTGCCCACCCAAGTAACAGGCCGAATATATGTGATGGAAACTTTAATACGGTGGCTCTGTTCAGAGGCGAGATGTTTGTCTTTAAGGTATTACCTTCAACATTACATAACGTGCATCCAAACCAAACAGTTACTCATAGACAATATGGAAAGCAAGTCATTTGAATATATTTGCATAATGATATAATTATGGTGCATACTATTCATCTGGTATTTTAAGGCTGCTCTTTCTCTTAGTAATTACACTTAGGAGTTGTATCAGTGTCAGTGCCAAAAACAACCTACTCCCTGGTGTCTGTGGACCTGGCTCCAGAAACTTCTGAGTCACCTCTTATTTTTATGAGTTTACAATGTCACAGTAATACACAGGGCTGTTTGGGGCAGAACTCCAGCCCTCCCTCCAGTCTTACTTAGTTGTACGAGATCTATTTCTGTAATAAAATTGTCATAATGTTTATTAGATGCTGCAGCAAGTCAGATAAAGCCCACATTTCTTGGCTGCACCACCTAGCCCCTGACCTTCCTTGGCCCTTCCCTTTTACATTTTCAGTTCTAGCTCCTTTAATTATGGAGGCTTAGCATTAAATGTTGGCATCATCTAGCATGGACGTTCCACCTGAAAACTCCTATTCTTCTTGACTTAAATCCACCAATCAACTGAGGCAGGGTGCCTGTCAAAAATGAGAATCCTGAAATAAGAATTCTTCCCTGCTTAGTTTACAGTGCTCCACCCCTGCAGAACTAGGATTAATAGTTGCTATATGGATCATCTAGAGCAAGGGTGCCCAGCAGGTGAATCGCGATCTACCGGTAGATCGGAAAGGCGACGCAAGTAAATCACGGAGCCCTGCCTTTCAATATGAACTCTGGCCTATAGAATTATTTGGAGAAAAAAAAGGTTTAAATGAATGTTTTGTCTAGGGAATGATGAATAAAGGTAATTACTCTCTCCAACATCTTCCGCTCTCCTCACCGGCTCCCCGTATTTTTGGCTTAGCAAAGAAGGTAAAATCATTAATATGTAATTTAATCTTTTTCAGGATCGATGGTTCTGGCGGCTTCGTAACAATAAAGTCCAAGAAGGATACCCAATGCAGATTGAACAGTTCTGGAAAGGGCTGCCACCTAAAATAGATGCAGCATACGAGCGCTCGGATGGCAAATTTGTCTTCTTCAAAGGTATTCCTTTTTTTTGTATTTAGAACATTTATTAGACTGTCCACTATCTTCGCTAATAATGAAGTGGTACTCTGGGTAAACACAATAATACAACGGGACTTTGAAGGTTTATTTTTTTTCTGTAGGTGACAAATATTGGGTCTTTAAGGAAGTGACAGCAGAGCCGGGTTATCCACACAGCTTGGTCGAATTGGGAAATTGCCTGCCGCGGGAAGGAATCGACACAGCTCTTCGATGGGAATCAGTCGGCAAAACCTATTTCTTTAAGGGTGACCGCTACTGGAGGTACAATGAAGAGAAGAAAACGGCTGATCCAGGATACCCAAAATCTATTACAGTTTGGAAAGGAATTCCAGAAGCACCACAAGGAGCCTTTGTGAGCAAAGAAGGAAGTAAGTACAAAGTGTACAGGATCCTCTCCCGGGCTAATATTGCTTTCTCTATTCCATTGGAAACTGAGAGCTTCTCACAGTGTGTATTAAAAACTGCAGCAAAGTCAGATGGAGCCACCTTTTATCCTGGTTGAAAGATGTTAAGCCCTTTCCACTGTGGTCACTATGGGCCTGTCAGAGTTCTGTTTCACTGTGGATTGGATGTCAACTTGACAAGAGGAATTTTCTTAAGATTTGCATCCCCTGATGCCTCCCACCTTAGTGTTTTTGTTTTATGCTTAACTTTGTCCTATAATGTCATCATACCAGTTCCGCTCCCTGTATCTGTATTAGGGGATGCTTCCTCAGGGGTGGGGCAATGACAAGGTGCATTTACAGTTTCTTCCAAGTTCTCTGGGTTGAGTAATGTTGAGCATCACTCAACCCAGACTGAGGACATCTTGTGATGAAAAAGAAGTATTGTAGGCACATAAATGGACTAAAGGCAAGTATTGCAGCATGTGTTGCTTTTTTATTTTTTAAAAACTCAAAGGGGTCTATTTTACTTTGCCTGCCTGGGTTTCTTAATGCACTCCCTAATCCTTAATATTTTGTTTTTTACAGCATACACATATTTCTACAAAGGAAAGGAATACTGGAAGTTTGATAATCAAAAGCTTTTTGTGGAATTGGGCTACCCGAGGTCGATCGTTAAAGACTGGATGGGCTGCAACCAAAAAGAAGTGGACAACAGCAAAGACCGCCACCTACCACACGACGATGTGGATATTATGGTGACAATAAATGACGTTCCCAGCACCGTCAACGCTATAGCAGTGGTCATCCCATGTATCTTGTCGCTCTGCATCCTGGTCTTGGTATATACTATTTTCCAGTTTAAGAACAAGGGGGTGCAACAAAACGTGACCTATTACAAACGGCCGGTGCAAGAATGGGTATGACAAGACCTGGAACGATGGTATCTTCTTTTTAGTTTTCACGAGGGCTAAAAAGATTCTGGGATCCCAAGTCCATTGATCGGACTGGTAACAGACTTTTTTTCTCACTGTGGATCCCGGCTTTTCCAGTAAGGAAAGACTTCAAGGATTACAAAGATGGCCTTACACAATGGAGCCTCTTTCATTCTTACTGCCTCATACCTTTTCTAGTGTGCCATTTCCGGAGTTTACTTTGTGAGCGCCGGCCGAACTTGCTTGGATTTTTTCTTCACAAAAACAAATTTTAGAACTGGCTGATGACTTGTCTTAAAAAAACCAGCTTCCTCCATCGAAGTCAGCTACATTTAGACTTGTTTCTTACGACAATTTGAGCACAAAAGAAGATGAAGCACACATATTTCTGAGAAGGCAAACAATGGTCACTGGAAAGTCTTTACAGAACAGTTCCTTGGTTGGGCTCGCCAATTTAATGCACACAAACATTTTTTTTCAATCCCTGCTGGTCAGAATTATTACATACAAAAAGTTGTTAAATATAGATTATCGAATTTTGGCATTCTCTGCCTGCATTAACAAATCGTTGTAAAAGTTTTAAAAGGATGTCTTTCTCGGCCTGCCGATTCGCGTGGAGCCGAGAGTAGAGTATGAAAGAAATACCTGTTCACCCAACGGCGATATCTGGTCAATGTTGTACTCATGTAGAAAAATAAACGGAAAGATAAATAAAACAAAACATGACATTACAAATTGTTTTGTTGAATGTCACCGTGTTAAGGACAAGTTTAGTAAGATATAGCTTTTAATCTTTAAATGAAACAGCTTCAATTTTTTTATGACTCGATATGTAAGGGGGCAAATTTATCTCTGATTGTGGACAATCAGGTTAAATATTATTATTAGATTTTGTGATTTTTTTTTTACTTATTTCGTTTTAAAAAAAAGACCTTGAAAGGTTGCTGAATTTGGTGGTCCTATAAAGCTTTATAGTTTACTTGCTTGCCACGTTTTTATAAAGTGATAGATGTCTAAAGTCGGTCCAATATTAGATGGATATGGAGTCTGTTATGCGTTAGAAAAAAAGTGTTTATTTCTGCATATTCTCCAGTATTTCCTGAAAATGGTTTATTGCAAAGAAGTAAAATGCAATATCAGCATTATGTGCATGAATATTGTTTTTTGCTTTTATATTTTAGCAAATTTACTTTTTATTGTCCATATACATGTATACTACAACTATAATGTAACAGGTACATTGGTAATTTTTTTTTGTACTCTATAATACCCATAATAGACAAGAATACAATATATAATGTCACAGTATGTACATTGATAGGTTTTTTTCTGTTTTAAATAAAATTTAATTGTCAATGTACACACATGTTACAGGTATAATATATAACAGGTACATTGATTTTTTTTATTTTATTTTTTTATGTATTTTTTTTTAATAGTCATTGCACATTATATACAAAACATTATTATACAGTATGTACACTGAATGTTTTTTTCGTTAGGCAAATATTTTCAATGTCCATTCATACTACAGGTATATGATGCAACAGTATGAACATTGATACATTTCTTTCTTTTTTTTAATATACTTGTCAATGTAAATGCATGTTACAGGTATATTATATAACAAGTACATTGATATATTTTTTTTATTTAGTTGTTAATTTTTTTGAGCAAATACAGTTTTTTAGTTGTCATTTTACTTTCATACTACAGGTATTTATTAATTTTTCTTTCTGTCTTTCTTTCTTTTTTCTTTCTTGCTTTCTTTCTCTTTCCTTCATAGTTCACATATGCTACAGATACATTGATAAATTGTTGTTTTTTTCTTTGGCAGTTATTTTTTTTTTAATCTAATGTACATGCATACTACAGGTATGTGATGCAACATTGCATAATGTACAATAATAGAGTTCCCTTTTTTATGTTCTATTTTATTTTTGTTAGCAAATATCCTTTTTTTCATATGCTGCAGGTATATGATGCAGCATAATGTATCAATAGATTTGATATTTAGGCTAATATACTTTGTAACTGTCAATGTACATGCATACAAGTATATAATCTAACCATATGTACATTGATGTTTTGTTTTTTTTTTATTTCTTTTTGCAAATGTCCTATAATTTACACAAGAACTCATAATAATTCCTATAACTAAATAGCATTCTTGGATCTCTCCTAATTAAAAAAAAAATATGGACAGGTAGGGAGGGAGCTGTAGCTAAATCTGCCATAAAATATAGCTTTATACTTAACTGAAAGCAGCAATAAGCGTGGTTGTAAATATTTGAATATTTACATTTCTGTGAGATAACTTGTCCCCTGAAACAGCCGACGATTTGCCTGTAAGTCTCCATAACGTAGTTGAACTTCTTCTGTTTTTGTTTTATGATTAGCGTTTACTCCACTTACCGTACTTCGTTTACCCTAACCTGAAACGGCCGGTGGCAAAGAAGTTCAGATTAATGGACAATTTAACTATAGGAGGAGTTGCCCCTGTTTCAAGAAATTCAACAGCTTAAAGAGAAACAGTGAATGCTTTTATCAATTTAATTTACAGGCCACTGCTTGATTCATATGTGTGAGTTTTTGTGTTCAGAATAAAATATAGGAAGTATTTAAACACAATGAGATAAGAAAAATGTTCTGCATAAAGATTATTTCTGCTTTTTGAGCTCTTTATATAGTATTAGAGAGATTAGAGAATATGAAGCTTTCTCAAATATCAGTATTGCTTATTATATATCTATGTCTATATAAAAACCTTTTTGTTATGAGATTACATTTAAGGATATATTCTAACCCAGAAGTATAGACCTTGATCATTTTCACATATGTATCCATCTTGCTACAGCCGGATAATTAACAGTGCACATACCAACCACAATCAAAATGATTCAAAGTGGCTCCATTATAATGGCCTGTGTGGATGGGTTGTGGGTGGGTGTTAATTCGTAAATTTAGTGTACAACCCAATACATTGATGATCATTTTGAGCTTCTGAGATCATTTAGAATTCATTGACATCCTTCTGACTTGCATCAAGCTGCCTTTTGCATACCTGTTGATTTGTTTGGTGAAAGTAGAAGTTGTATAAAAAAACATGTGAACCCAGGCTCTAAATATTGAGAGCCTGCCAGAGAAATATGTACAGAATTAATGTACCCTTTTGATAAAGTTGAACTGTAGGCACCCAGCTAAATTCATTGATGAAAGTTACATACGGGAGCTGTTTGACCTACCTGCCCATGCAGTCCTGAGATCTACATGGGTCTGCTAGCCTTGTGATTCTTCTCTACTGCAGGCATGCTGTACAGTTATGGATCAGCAGAAGACTGATGAGGCTTTTCTTGTCTGACAGCATGCCCCATGCCAACATTTTCAGTAAATACTCATAGTTCTGCTCCTCCCTCTCTCAGTCTGAGTTAAGCTTTGAATGTTATATTGCTCTTTGTTTCAGACTTAATAAATGCCAGGAGTCCTTAAAGTGTAATTTCTGTACAGCACATAGCGTCGAAGGCGCTTGTACAGTGCGCAAAGAAGGCAATACCAGCAACACTGTGACCATCAGCTGATCCCTGCCAGCCCATTGTGATCTTTTTCTAGAGGTTCCAGAGATGCCTTCTTTTATATAACGCTATACATACACATGTTGGGGCTGGGTAATGCAAACTTTGGCAAAAAAGAACTAGTAAGACCAGGGTAGGACTATGGACCTGGGACCTACTGGACAAAGTGAGAAGGAAAGGTCCACCAGAATAAAAAGCTTCCCTGGAACAATGGCATTTTTGGTAAGACAGTAGTAAAATTAGTAGTACTAATTTTAGGGCAGAAGACTGTGGCCCGCCAAACGTTTTTTTTTTCCCAGTCTTCCTGTGGGCCATTCCAAACCTGAGTATGACTTCCCTGTTGGCCATTCTGGCCCTGAGTGGGACTCTTTTTGACAGCACCACTGTTGGCCAGTCTGGTCCTGAGTTGGACTTTTGTTGACAACTCTCCTGTTGGCCAGTCTGGCCCTAAATGGGACTCTTGTAAGCCTTTCAACTTGTAGACAATTCTACTGCTGGCCAATCTGGCCCTGAGTGGGACTCCTGTTGACAACTCTCCTGTTGATTTACTCTTCTTGATTTACAAAGTTATACCACATATAATTTACTATGACTACTGTTTTTTTTTCATGTGATGGTTTGGTCTCAATATTGAAATTAACAAACAAGGCAAACATTGATCATTATTGCTCAGTAAATTGCTCCGTTGAACCAGGCATGCTTTACTTACCTAGTTGCGTTAAAGGAGGAAATGTGTTTAAAAGTGCACTTATCCCTTACATAATTTTAAGGCTCTAAGCATTTTTTATATAAAAAATGACCACATAATATACCCCATGAGTTATTCTAGATTAGGAGAAGTGGTCCTACCAAAATGCACTAACTGTTACAAGTCAGCTGTATATACGGGATGTGGAGTGGTTTTGTGTCCTCTTTGCATTGCATAGCTAAGCTGGACAGAACTCAGTACAAAATGAATGTCAGCTTTTGTAATATGCCCTATGTTACCTGACCTGGGTGATTGATATCGAAGAGGGGCCAGGGACAAACTCAACATTATCTAAATACCAGCTGTATTATCTTCACAGCTTTATAATATAGAATAAAACTGTGCTACCCAACAGCCAATACCTATATACCAACAATGACATTAGGTGGCTACATTTTCTTGGCACTTTGGTAAAACAAAAAAAAAAGGTTAAAGAGGATGGAGACATTATACCTCACCTAATGAGAGCAGGAGACCTGATTTTTCTTTGTTGGCGTTTTACTTTTACCTACAGGTCTTCTCTCCTCCCTCAACATTTCCCTGTATTTAAAAAGTGTAAGGTGAAACGGCAGAGTGATGAACTCTCCATCATTCTTCTCCCTCTTGTTATCAGCATGCTCTTTGCATTGCATAACATCCAGCTGGCACTTTGTGCTGCTTCTCCCTCTTCCTCTCTTTTGTACAGACATTGCAAGAGTCTGATACCAAGTTGAATATAGATACTTACACTGCATTTAAAATGCATTTATTGATTTATAAATGATTTCAGAGCTGCATTAGTTCCTATGTTTCTATATCTGACTGGAGTTCAATTTTAGAGACATTGCTAAATATATATAAATAAATATATAAATATATATATATATATATATATATATATATATCAATATATATATATCACCATAATCCCAATTCCATAGAATTCCATTAGGGTCTCTAGAAAGCTCCTGACTACATAGGGAACAGACCTTTCCTCTTCTGCATCCACAACACAATGCTCTGTGCTTACCAACCATTGGCCAGATAGAAGATTGGAATGGGTGTCCCATTGGCTGTGCCATGTACAGAAAGTTAGTCTTGAGGGACATCAACAGTGTTCTGAGGGCTTTCAATATGACCATAAGAGTGAGCTCTTGTCTGAGTATACAGACTTTTCTCCATGATGATGCTTACCAAAGTTGGCCGTACATTGGTAGATTTTGCCATTGGATCGAGCAGTCCAGTCAATAGAGGACAGAAAAGGGTTGTGAGGGATGAATGACATCTATTTTATGCTAATGAGAATGCAACATGGAAATTGGGGCCCCTGACTTTTTGCTCTCGGTTACCATGCTAAGTTCTAAAGGTCCCCTATATGTTTAATACGTTAGTTATCAGCCCGGTCTTCTAACAATTGACATCTGTTTTGGAAGGACAGAAACCCTTGTCTAACGGTTAAGGAAGGTCTAGAGATCGAAGGAATGCATTGAGTCTCGGGGAATATAAAGAGAGGTTCATATCGGAAAATCTAAGATCTGCTGTACAGGAGCCACAAATATAAATTATTGGTGACTATTGGAAAATATATTGATTGCTGAATTGATGCTGGTTTCCCTGCACCAACCACCAATAGTATCACTTGGTAGGTGATCTCCACACTTCTTGTAGTTAGAGCAGGGGTAATGGCATTGATCAAGCAATAAATCTGGATAGTAGGTGCAAGGGGGTAACCAGGTAAATGACTGATATCTGATGGATTGTTTATGCTGGTCCTGCACCCATTTAGTCCCTGGCCATGTTAAGCCTTTTTTTTAAATGTAGCTGGAGTTAGTGCTTTGATAATGGAACCAGGAAACACATTTTTATTGCTATTCACACTGTTCAGGAACAATGGTGTGCTGCATGATGAGACATGGCTAATAATTTGATATATTGGAGGAAATAGCTTTCCATTGAGTGCCACAACCCTTGTGCATTCAGGAGTTGCTAGATTTATATTTTTAGGTCTCTATGTAATGTAGATTCTTTTCAGTGCTGCTTACACAGCCATAGGTACTATTTTCCTGATGTAATAACATCTTCTAAAGAGTAGGATGACTGACATGTGGCAAGCAGTGGAGAGTATTGGAGCAGCTTATTTCCCAGGGAAGATAAACATTTCAGCTCCCGTATTAATTTCATTTCATTCCTTCTGCCATTGACATGTTAATATTTAAATCCAGTACATAGGCAAACAATACAAATATAATGCATACATGGAATCAGTTTTACTTGCAAAAACTTTTTTTACTTCTGTCCATTAACGTATAAGATTTATACAACACTGTTTCAAAGCAGAGCAGTGTAGGAGACCTTATTTTATTCTGCTGCAGTTCAGGTCTTGTCCCTCCCCCAGCCTGTGACTGGCCAATGGAGAATAGCGGCACACTGACAGGTTAATATCATTGTCACTCAGTTTTCTCCACCTATCATTATATCCTAGTACTGCTTCTTCTTTTCCCTGTTACATTAAAAATACACTGAATGAAATATGAAGGAATACAAAACTGCATTGCATCTGCTTGGAGTTCAGCTTTACTATTTGGTTAATTTCATCAGAGTTTCCTCTATTGCGGCTGTTTGTTGAGTGGCTTTAATACTCCTCTGCAATAAAATACTATATGTTCAATAATGTCTGATTGATTGACACCCCGAAGCAGACTGAGCCTACAATTTCCCGTGATAAACCTTTTCAAAAATCAACATAGCAGAAAAAAACAAATTCATTTAAACCAAAAAGTCTGTGCTCAGACTAATATACTGGCTGATTGGCTGGAAAACATTTTACTTGTTATTTATGGTGCAGCAATTAAACATTGAATAATATCAACGCGATATAATATCAATGTAGAGATTGTTAAGCATTGTTTAAAAAAGTCTTTATCTGCTTGTTACTGTTTTATTTTTTGAATATTCTACCTGCTGTCATATGGGGCCCTTAGCATAGTGTTATCGGGGTTTGTAAAGGCATTTGTTGCACATAAAGTGGATTTATATGCGTTGTGGCCTAGAGAATTATACATGAATGAAAGATTCTGAGGCCAGAGTTCAGCTTTTTTTTTAAAATCCTGTTGTGCTTCCCTTTTCTGTCCTTAAAATGCAAAAGGAAATCATAGGAAATCTTGATGATTGAGGGTAATTATCCTCCTGGACAGTTGTCACTGGAACAGAAGATTTATCCTCAAATCTTGTACTGATGACATCTGTAATATGTTGGATTTCCATCTGACAGAGAGGGCAAATTTCTCCAGCAGGAACATGTATAGCAATAAAAATCTGCCCAAGGTTTGAATTTATACATAATCTATGTAAAACCTAATTTATGGCTATATGTACACCATAAGCTTATTACTTCTTGTAATGGTTGCAATAGATTGCTAATAGGTTCCACAGCCTATAATGTACCATGGGGCCCACAAACATAGGAAAATTTAAAGCATCAGATTTGCTTTAACATTTTGTAATTTCTGAAATCATTTTGTCTTTGTGAATCTGCAACTTTTAATAAAATAGCTGGTGACTTTGCTATGATTGTCTTAACCAGTGTTTCTCAACCAAAGTTCTGTGTCCGGAGCTAGGGGTTCCTTGAAAAATGGGAAATTTTTAGCTCTCAGTTTAGTTTATGGCTATTTGAGAAATTCTTTCCATTGGCCAGCAATGTAGGAGCCATTCTTTCCACTGATCACCACACTAATATACTGTGAGCTGTGGATATAGTAATTATAGTAGGGGTTCCCTAAAGACCTGGGAAACACCGGTCTAGGCCCTTCCTGTTATAGTGGTGACAACACTGTGTCCCAATGATGCTCCAGCTTTTGGCTTTCAATGGAGACAACAAGTGGCTGTTTTAACATATATCACGCGGGCATGGTCCACTGTTGTCATCATCTGGAAACCCAATCTGAGGAATGGCATCTCTGTGTATGTGCACTGTGGCACAGAGAGCTCGGTGGCAAGCACTCTTGTCCTCACAGTCCTAGATCCTAGGTTGGTTCCAAACCCAGGACACTCTCTGCAAGTTAATAGTTCTCCCTATGTTGGGTTTCCTCTAGACATGTAGACTTTATTTAAAAGTCTGGTTTTGCATACTGCTGGCACAATGGATTATCAAATAAAATACACCAAATGGGGATAATTACCCTTCTCTTTACAGCTAATTTTAATAGGTCAGCATTACTGATGGGTTTGCTTTCAAGGGGCCTTTTACACCTTTGAGGTGTTTTTGCTGCTCGAAAGTTGATGCAAAATATGCTGCAGTTTAGGTAGGGTTGCTTTAAGGCAGCCTATTTATTTGTATTATTTTATTTTTTTGGTCAAGTGTACTATATCATGTGGAAAAGCATTAGCATGCTTTGTAGTGCCCTACAACACAAGTCGGTTGCCTTGCATGCTCTGATACAGCATTACCGCAATGTAAAGATATAAAGCCTGCCAGAAGACAGGGCTGTGCAAAATCGCACATCCATTTAGACCTGGCAAAACAAAGAATTAGCATTTTCACTGGTTGCAATTCATAAATGCGCTATTCTCCTAATACAGTGGTTGGAGATTTTGTTTAATGTTGTTGGGAAAAAAAGCAGAAAAAAAACAAACAATAGGATTGTTACTCATCCTCTACTCTATCAACACTAAAAAATATACTTTATATCTAAAAACAAATACATTGCAGCAACTAGCTGTCCACTTTTCATTATACTGGGATCCATAGCAATTGCCTTAATAAAAGGTGAGCAGATGGTATTCTACATATACAGTATTGAATTTCCAGAAGAAGGTACTATGGTGTTTGGTGTGCACAGATTTTCTTATGGAACAGGTTAATAATTCCATATCTATGTCTCTGAAATTTTTACATTTTTAGATGATATAACATTGTTTTAGCTGGGTTTCATTTTGCGGCAATTACGTTTTGTTACGCGCTATGTATCTAACTGCGGAAGTGATGTGCAATATGGCAGAGGATGTATCAGGTTGTGGTAGGATGTAAAACATTTATTGATTAATGAAAATAAACTTGGCTAACTTTTGCTCAGTGTTATTTTTTTAAATAATAAATGTAATATAAATGTGAGTGGATGTCAGGAGGTCTAAAACTTCTTATGGCTTCTAAAAAAAAAAAAAAAGTTTGGGCTTTGATATTCGTAATAATTATTAATGATCATGTATTCTGATCATTGCAACAATCACATCTGCTAAGTGGTTGTAAAAAAAACATCTTATAAAAAGAAACAAAAACACTACCAAGATGATATAGATATCAAATATGATAACCATTAGGCTGTGCTGATAACTTATATACAATATACAATATATAACACAGAATCATTCCAATATTGCACACAATTCCAAATAGTAAGCACCAGTTAATGTTTTCTTTTTATTCATTATAAGTGTCAGTCCACCCAAAGGTGATTTTATTAGTAGATGGGTCCTGCTGGACTTTCTTTTAGGTCGTGGCCCCAACAATCAGATTCCCTGCCGTAATTCTAGACTTCTATCCACCTAGGGGTGTTTCTGCCCACCTTTGTGAGTTCCAGCTCCTCCTTCTATCATAGTCTATAATATAAAATAAATACAAATGAATCAGATATGAAGGGAACCCCTCAAAATGGATACAGTCAGTGTAAAGAACTTTACCAACAGAGTCCCCCATAGAAATCTACATTACTTTGAACCAATATATCTCTACTGAATTCTGTCATCCTGACATGTTCAAGATAATAAGGGTTGGTGCAAGATGGGTTTTTTTTGGTTTACAGGAGGCTATATGCGTATGGAGAACCTCAGTAGTGTGACGATTATTATTAATATTATTAATATTATTATTAATATTATTAATAAACAGGCTTTATATAGCACCAACATATTACGCAGCGCTGTACATTAAAGAGAGGTTGCAAATGACAGACAGATACAGAAAGTGACACAGGAGAAGAGAAGATGCTACCCCGAAGAGCTTACAATCTAAGCGACTCATTCATAGTCCAATAAGCAATCTTTAGAAAGACATACAGCAGGCTGAAAACACATGGCGGACATTAGCAGTGTGTTGATGCTCACTGATATTTCAATAACCAATACAGGGACACGGAGGTCTCCACCAGCACTGACCATTGGCTACACACTCTCTCTGATCCTCTGTTGTTTACTTCCACTGATATTAGTGTTTCTTCAAATTTCTACACCAAGGGCCATACATAGGCACAATGGGCTGCAAGGTCCATTGAGGAATCCCTAATCTCAGCTCTTTGCAGGTTGCGGATACTGAATATATCCCTTGTATCCATTTACCTCGAAAAAAAGAGGTTTCAAAAATATATCCAAATGCATATGCCTAATTCTAAAATGGTACTTGCTTAAATGTATACCCAGACAGTGTGCTGATAGCCCTATAACAGCTGCTTGGTCTATATGGTAATACACATGGTAATTCCCATCATTTGGGTGAAGACCAGAGGCTATCCAAGGCAATCCCTTGGTAAAAGTCTATAAATGTCCTACCAGTGGATCACAGACAGGGTATTCTTTGTCTCTCCTTATTTCTTTGCACAAATCATACCAATGATACAAATTCTGTATTGCTGTGGATTTCCATATTTTATTTGTTGCTTTTAACTCTTAAAGAAAATGTAAACCTTAATTGGATAACAATTAGTTTCCCAAAGCACAGAGCATAATAAAACACTGACAAATTTTTTTTTTTTACTTCCCATATACTTGAACTGTCGCTGGAACGGCTTCCTAATATCAAAATGTGTTCCCTATTTAATGTAAAGCATTGTGTAAAATGTTGGCACTATATATATACTGTTTAATATTATTAATATTATTATTTATGTTATTATTATTAATAATATTCATAATGTGAGTTGGCGTGGCCACTTGCAGTTTCTATAAGGAACTCTCATGACAGGCCGATAACATGGCAGTACAGTTGAGAGACAAGGACATGGCATTGGTGCTCTATATCAGGAAACATCAGAAAAATAGTCTTCAGAATTAGTAGGGATTATATTAGATTTAAAAAGATTGAAAATAGCTAATAAATGACATTAAGTTTGGATTTATTATATTTGTACCTTCTGTTGCATATGAAGACTCTGGTATACTTTAAATACAAGAAACAATCTATAAGATTGGATCACCTTGACAAAGACCTAATACAGGGGTCAGCAAACTGTTTTGGCTACTAGGCCATTTTAGGAGGTCAAGAAGGCAGACTAGGCCCGACTCCTCTCTCCCGAGATGGCTCTGCCCCCCACCAGGAATGACCCTGAAGGGAAATCCCTCTCCTCTGCAATGCATACAAAGGAGATTGAGTGACTCCTTACCCCGGAAGTGTTAACGCCGGTCGTGGTAATTAGGGAAGGGAGGCATAACAAGGAGGCTCAAGGGCCGCGGGTTGCCGATCCCTGCCGGCTGGGATTAGGCCGGATCGACCAGAGGGGCGTTAAGCCGGAACGGACTGCTGGCTAGGCGGTATCTGGCCTAAAGGCCGGAGTTTGCCTACCCCTGACCTAAAATATCTCCTGTATTTGTGGCATTTAAGAACTGTTTTTTGCAGTTTTTCTGAAGTCCAGCAGAGTGCAGCATTGAATAAAATAATAAATGCATAAAATAGATTACACACGAGGGAAATCTTTCTCAAAGGTAACATGCTGCATGCTAATCATATTTTCAAACATGTCTATAGTACAGGAATATTAAAGCTGTACTCCAGACAGACATAAGATACAAGTGAATGCAACATTGTAATCATTATACATCATTAGCAGGGGCTTTTCTAGGATTGTGATGCAGTGCAAGAATAGTGAATGTGGCAATGTAATAATGGTGTGGGAAATCTGTTGGAGCAAAGGGGATTTGTTTTACTTGAGTACTGCTTAAAACATCTAAACTCCAATCACAGTCTAACATGCTGAGATAAAAATAAAGTCAGGAGGTACCTTATTGTAGATTCCGGGTTATTATTGCAGAGTTTACCTATTTTTTTTAATAATTGCTCATTTCTGCATGCCTACTTATACTCTCTCTTAAAGTGTTTCCATTGGTTAAATACATTTGCTGCAATAGATAAATAGTATACAAAATATAAGAAATAAATAAATGTGGCACCTCATCCATAACTTTACTTATCTCTAATAAAACATAGATAAAGCATTGTGATCAAGTGACAGGTGCTCTTTAAAATGCCTCCTACACATATCAAGGCACCGCTGTTTTTTTCCAGTGTACTTGTGATAAACATTGTTAAGTTTTCTGCTGATGGAGAAATCTTTAAATTCCATCACTGCAATTGTCAGATTATTGAAGATATCTGCTTTACCAATCCGTTTCATTTTCACCTAAATTTTCCCATACTGGTGAATGAACCAGCGTTAGATTCACAGGTATGGTCTATGGTGGTGAAACACTGCAAATACTAAGCAATGGGCCACATGATCCAAAAGTCCATGGCAGGAAGGATATAAACACATTGGTATCCAGCTGTTTGGTGTCAGTTAGAAAATAAAGTGAAGAATCGGATACTTTGCTAAGGGCAATGCAGATTCTTTTGGTGTTTTTGGTAAAAGAAAAGGTCCAGTACATACCTTTGCACTAAATAGCAGACCGATAGGAAACAAAATGGTTATGCAAATTAAAATGCTTATTCAACTGTTACCTGCATTTGTTATGTTCCGGTTCTCTTTGTTTTTTCATTAACTTTTTGTTTCCAGGGTCTGCTTAAAATGGATCCTTCTGACATCTAGCAAACCGGTGCCTGTTGTAAGAACATGATGGAGGTAAACATTCTCAGCAGTACAAATAACTTTTGTCTTATAATATGCTATAAATGTGGTAATTAAAGGGATGCATAGTATAGGATGCACAGTGCATAGCATAATGCTCAGAGTGGAATGGTCTAGACCAGAGTATGTAATGTACTGCACAGTCAACCATGTCAGGTAGTCTATTATGTATGTTACATACAGCGCAATGGGCCTGATTTAATAACCACCTGGGCGTTTCAATGATGTCTGGATTTCTGTACCAAAAGTGGTACACTGTTTTTCATGAAATGTATATTTTTAAATTGTAGACCTGTAATCTACAGAAATATGTCCAAACAAGGATCTAGTAGATATCCTGAATATAATAAAGTTTGAAACACACAATCATGTAAAAAAAAAAAAATACTGAAAATACTGAAAAAGCAATAACTCTGTATATTTTATAGTACTATATTATTCTAAAACACCTCCCTAGTGTGGTAAATTTTAAAACAGGGGGCAGCACAGAGTCCAACGCCACATTCAGGGCAGTGGAACCGGGTTTCCTTCCGGATTTTTTTCCCGTCCTCCCCTCTCTTGGAGCAGCACACCACGCACATTCTTGTGTGTTTTTTTTCTTTCTTGGGGTTGGTGGATTGTGCTCCGAAAAATGACGAGCACTCAGGCGTAGCAGGTTCACCGTGTATGAAGCATGTCGTCCAAGTTGATGCTCATTTGCATCCTCTCCTGGTGTTAGGTGTTTCACACATATAGCTTCACAGATTTTCCATATGAATTCAGGGTGGGGTACAGGGCTGTCATTTTGTTTTTTAAATAGAATGTATGCATTCCACAAACACTGTTCCACTAGATGGCAAAATATTTTTTTATAGTACTTTCTCTGTTGCTTTCTGACCGCTGGATAAAAAGTCATGGCCTGGTCGGCTCTGTCAACACCCCCCATGTGCAGTTGTAGTCGATGACTACCTGGGGCTTCTGAACGTCTTTCCCACTTCTTGTTCTGGTTTGAACAGTGGCGGTGTTGTGAACAGTGCTCATCATGCAGACATCCTTCTTATCATGCCATCGGAGAGCCATCATCTTTCCTTTCTGCCAGGCAACTTTATCCCCAGGCTTGAGCTTTTGTGCAGTGAAATTGGCTGGCAATTCACGCCGGTTAGCCCTAACAGTTCTGTAGGCATCCGTTTTGTTTTGTATCAGGAACTCGTAAAGCTCAGGGGATGTATGAAAATTGTCTGTAGTAAGACAATACCCTTGGCTCAGCAAAGGCTCAATAAGAGACAGCACAGAAGACGTTGCCACTCCAAAGGAACTAAATCTGGGGTCAAATTTTGTGCCTTTGCTTGTATATATGACAGAGTTCCAGATATATCCAGATTCGGTTTTACACAGCATAAAAGACTTGATCCCAAACCGTGCACTCTTGGACGCTATGGCACATAGCAGGTTTTGAAGTTGTTGATAATCATTTTATAAACCTCCCAAATTTTTTTTAGCTTGGGGGCAGGATGGGTGGTCTCATCAAAATTATCATTGTTGGTAAAATGTAAACATTTCATGATTAGGCTAAATCGATATTCAGGCACAACCCTGCCAAAAAAAGGGGTGGCAAGCAGTTTGTTGGTGGACCAGTACTACTTCTGCAGGGGTTTCCCCATCACCTGGAGAATAACAAGGCCCAGAAAAAGCCAAATATCCTTTTGGGTGACTGGTTCCCAATGCCGGGTTCTGGACCAGCTTGTATGTGGAGCAGCCAGCTGTTGTGCTGCATATCTGTTTGTCTCTTTAAATATTTTCTGAATGACTTCGCCATTCAGAAATAGCTCCAGGTAGGCCAGTGGGTTGTGCTCACAGTGCACCTTCAGGCCAGGCACCCCAGTAAATAGAAACCTAGGGGGCGCAGGCTGGGCCTGACGGGTGTCAATCGCACACCAGGTCCGCACATCACTAACCTCCATAGAATCACTTTCACTTGCGGTCTCGGTCTCAGACTCTGATGAGAGGTCTCCAGGAGCTCCACCACTATCAGTGGACTCCACAAGTGACTCCAGATCGTTCTCACTGTCTGTGAACTGTTCCAACACATCTTGGGTGAATAGATGCCTTCTGGAGCTTGAAGCCATAGCAGGGGTCAGGCAGGCGGTGATGTCCGGGTCCAGGCAGAGGTCAGGGCAGGCAGCAGGCAGAAATGTCAGAGTCCAAGCAGAGGTCAAAGCAGGCGGCAGGCAGAGATGTCGGAGTCCTGGCAGAGGTCAAAGCAGGCGGCATGCAGAGATGTCAGAGTCCAAGCAGAGGTCAAAGCAGGCGGCAGGCAGAGATGTCAGAGTCCAGGCAGAGGTCAAAGCAGGCAGCAGGCAGAGATGTCAGAGTCCAGGCAGAGGTCAAAAAAGGCGGCAGGCAGAGATGTCGGAGTCCAGGCAGAGCTCAAAGCAGGCAGCAGGCGGTCAAAATTAGGCAAAGATCAGCAAAGGTAAGAGAAGACAGAGTGTTACACACTAGCCATCTAGGGAATAACTGGTAATTTTTAAAACTTTGATTGTGTATTTATGTGTGTTTATTTTGTATTATTTTGTATTTGATTGGATACAGGAGTTTATATCCAATCCAATACAAAATGTGAATTTGAATTTACCAGTTATTTACTTTGTCTTTATTTTGTATTATTTTGTATTGGATTGGATACAGGAGTTTATATCCAATCCAATACAAAATGTGAATTTGAATTTACCAGTTATTTACTTTGTCTTTATTTTATATTATTTTGTATTGGATTGGATACAGGAGTTTGTATTCAATCCAATACAAAATGTGAATTAGAATTTCCTGCTGATGGGCACACGCGCCGACTACGTCATCAGGGATCGCCAAGGGACACGTACACGCGAACACCGAGAGAAGAAGAAGTCGACGGAGAAGACAGACACCTGAAGCTGGAGAGGGAGATCGACGCTGGAGAACGACGCTGGAGAACTTGGATCGAACAACAGCACACTGAATGAACCAGCGGCACCTGGTAAGAGACGCCTGTTTCTATTTTTAGCCACCTGAGAATAGTTCGGGGTAAACGCTTTCTGCAAGTTTTTTTACCCCAAACTAGGGTCGGGGTAACCTCACAGGTGGCTAAAGCTCAATATTTGTGGGTAATAATACCACCTTATGATTTTTTTTCCATTATGTTTCCCAATATGTTATAATGGTTGGGCCTCCCGTCCACCCATTGGGGCTGATTTTTTAAAGCTCTCCAAGACTGGAGAAGATTTTCTTCTTTTTCTTCAGTGAAGCTGGGTGATCCAGCAAACCTGCAATGAATTTCTTCAAAGTTATTTGCTAGCAAAAGTTTTGTATGTCAAACATTTTTATTAGTTTTTCAAAAAGTTTTTTTTTACAACATATTTGGGGTGGGAAATTGAGATAGTCACATAACAACAAAAAAAAAAAATCTAAAAGTCAAAGAGTTTAGCAAATGTTTTGAATTCTGGACCAGATCCATTCCAGGTTTGCTGGATCACCCAGCTTCACTGATTAAAATGTATCCTCTCCAGCCTTGGAGAGCTTTAATAAATCAGCCCCAATGTGTTGACGGGACACCCAACCATTTTAACATAATGAGAAACATAATAGAAAAAAAATCATAAGATTGGTATTATCACCCAAAAATGGTAATCTTACCTATTAGTGAGAAAAGATTTCTGGCTTTCTATAAGGCCTGAGGAAACCAAGAACTCTACTATGCCCATAAGGGGGTATCAGAAGGACACCATATTGATTCCTAAGGTGTCTTACCTGTAGAGCTCTATAGGGAAGCGCCTATTGTCTTCTGCCATCCCTACCTATTCATACTCTAGTCTTTTAGATGACTTGTGATGTCACTTTCAAACCAAAGCTCCTTGTACAGCTTTGCCCAGCAGGTAAGATAACGGCCTTTCTCTTCCTCGCCACCTTTTTCTCATACACAGACCATGATGAGATAAAAAATAAATGAGGAAGGAAAAGTTGAGGCTGGAAAATGGCATTTATTACAGATCAGAGTTCACTGGTATATGGGATACTTCACCTTGTAGTATCTGGACCAAACAGTGCCAATGGAGGTAGGGGCCAAGGCTTTTACCTAGGGCTTTATAGAGGACAAAAGTGGGTGCCATTGCTGACCTTCTTACAAGATTCTTGTCTGGCCAAAACTTGGACAAGTCAATGAACAAGTATGCAAATTCAAAAGGGAAACCAGAACACCTGTTAAATACTTATATCAAGACAAAGATCTAAGTCCAAAAAACACTGGATAAGCTGCCATCCAATGAAGTAGAATTTTAAGAAGGAAAGGTCAGCAGTGGCAGTCTCCATCATTGCTTACTGCAGGTTAACTACAAGCAGAACTGTATCTGTTGTGGTCCTCCAGAAGAAGCTTTTCCATAAGGGCCACAGGTTACTAACCATCTAGAATACTGTTCTCCGGGCAAGTGGGGTCCATGCTGCCTCCTCCTTGCCCCATTGCCACACCTTCTTTCTTCTCCCATTCTTCATATGATCTGAAATCTTCTGTTTTCAGGCTTTGGGCCACCACAGATGACGTAACTGTAACACTCTGGGCAGCTCGAAGACCTGAAAATGCTTAATAATTGGTTGTCATATTGACCGTCTTGGCTTGACCATCTCATACATCAGACACCCATATAAGTAAATTATATGTGCGCTTGATCTGAGGCTGTGATTTTTAAAGCGGAACTAAATGTCTTGGTCTACCTATCTTCGTCCTCTTCTGTATGACCTTCAGTCATCTTGATTGGCTGTTCTGGGATGATGGGGGGGGGGGGGGGTTGTGGGTCGGGCATGTTTACATACCAATGATGCGCATGCATTCGCCATAGATAGTACCGTACCCCCTATTCTTTTTTTACGACTATATGACTACACCCCTAGACATCACCTGTCCTTTTCAGCAATAATGACCTGCCTGATTATGCAAACTTAAAAGTGTAAGCCACACACAACCAGGCAACTAGCAATTTTAGGAGAAGGCCAGTAATCGTAACCCACACTGTTAGCAGCAGCGAGATAAATATAAAGCTAAAATAATTAGAATGCTGCTATAAATTGCTTCCAGTGTATCTCTTGGAAAGGGGTAGAGGTGGGCACTGTATGCAATGGTGCCACACACAGAGCCAGCCACCAGAGACAATGTAACTTGTGTACACATGCCAGAGTTACACCCATCCAATGGCTAAAGAGGAAGGGAAGTCCACCAGGGAAAATGCTTCTGAATATTTATTGATAACAAGTCCTGGATCTGGTTGCTGCAAAGTATCTGCACATAGGTAAGTATGTGCCAAAATCGGGAAGTATGCTGGGCATCCATGCCGATTATGGCGGAATCTCACCACCCACCAACGAGTTTAGTTCTGCTTTAAGTCTGCCCCATCCCCTATAGCAAAGGTTTACTGTCAAAATGGCCAGAATTATATATGAGCAGCACTGGCTGGAACATATAACATCGTCTCTTGTATTTAAGTTAACATCAAAGTATAATTCAACCTTAAAGTCAGTAATGAGGAAAAGGTCAGCTACAGGAAAACCACAGGAAATATCAGTAGCTAGTCCTTTGCTTTCTTCACTTTGTTTGAACACAGCTTGAGACACAAATTTAACCTTAATGCAGATAATTTATTAAAGTAAGTAAGTTTAATGTACATGATTGGGCAAAAAAATCCCCAAGTCTGCGGGGCAGTGTTATGATGTGGGGTGCCTGTTCAGGGCAGTGTTATGATCTGGGGTTGCCTGTGGGGGCAAAGTTAGGATCTGGAATGTCTGTGGGGGCAGTGTTAGAATCGGGGGTGCCTTTGGGGGCAATGTTATGATATGGGATGCCTGTGGGGGCAGTGTTAGGATCTGGAGTGTCCGTAGAGGCAGTATTATGATCAGGAGTGCCTGTGGGGGCAGTTTTAAGATCTGGGATGCCTGCCAGGGATGGTATGATTGAGGGTGCCAGTGGGGGCAGTTTTCTGATCTGGGGTACCTGTGAGTACAGTGTTACAATCAAGGGTGCCTGTGTGTGTTATGATCGGAGGTGCCTGGGAAAGGCAGAGTTAAAATTGAGGGTTTGTATAGTGGCATTATTAGGATTGCGGGTACCTGAGCGGAACAGTGTTAGGGTTTGGGGTGCCTGTGGGGGCAGTGTAAGGATCTGTGGCACCTGTTGGTCAGCTCTAGGTTCAGCAATGTTATGTGCCCAAAAAATGAGATAAGATGTCTCAATGAATATACCGATTGACCAGGTCTTTCCATCAATTGATTTTTTTCTACTTCTATGGCAGAGGAATATTTGAAGATGACAATGCCAAGATTCATCAGGTTCAAATAGTGAAAGAGTAGTTCCGGGAGTTTGAGACATCATTGTCACACATAATTTGGCCACCACAGAGTCCAGACCTTAACCCCACTGCTGGAATCTGCTGGAGAAGACTAACACCGAGGTCAGAATCCTCCATCATCAATAAAAGGTCTTAAAGAAAAATGAATGCAACAGAAATAAATGTTGTGACATTCTATAGACCTATCAAAAATATACCGAATATGGCGAATGTGTGCCATATTCAAAGCTATAGGGGGTCCAATGAAATATTTTTTGGCCTGGCAATGTGCATGTCCAAGATCTCTTATGTACCCTATCTCATAG
>NC_092860.1:12407738-12409231 GCF_032062135.1 Pyxicephalus adspersus | reverse complement strand
GGCAAAATGGCTCTTTTGATAGTAAAGGTTGCTGACCCCTGCTCTATTGAATCTGGTTTCCATTCACAAACTGGAATTCTGGGTCAGCACATATAAGGCAGGGCGGTATTTGTGGTTAAGAGGCCCTATATGACTGTTGTAATTTTAAGTGTTCTATATTCTATATTTAGATCTCTTAGAGGTTTTGGGTCTGCTAAAACTGTTTTTTATAGCACACTAAAGATTTGCACATCTCCTTCCTGTGGTCACCAATTGTGAAACTAAAGTTTTGTTAAAAAAAAAAAACTTATCGCTCTCTAAAACTGGAGTAAAAAATAGTCAGTGGCTTACAATATAGTAAGATGAATAAATGCCTGCACACATAATATAGCATTATAAGTGATTGCAAAGTCATTTTTAATCTTTTTTTAATTTGCAGCAATAAAATACCCAGTGCTCCAGGCATGAAGATCCTTGTGGCAGCACTAACTTTATTACAGTGACAATGTCATTTCTTTGTCTCCAAGTTGCCTCTGTTGTGTTGTCACACTGCCTTATTTTTAAGTGCAGAGCAATATTATACATCCAATAGGTTGTAGGTAAAAAAATTGTTTTTTCTAAATAAAAACATGATTATTGTTTATAATACAGAGTAATTCTGCACAATAAGTCATTAGAGATGCTTATTGATATGCAAAAATATTGACTTTTGCATGCAAATTGTGTCGACTTTTGGTCAATAAAACGTTATATTTCAATAATTTTTTTGGCTTGATTTCAAGTCAGCGCTATTTGCATACAGAATTCAAAAAGTCGAATTTATGGCAACTCATTAAACATGTCTCAATGGTCCTGCTCCTGGTGCAAACAGTGGGCTTGCTTGAGAGGGGTTATGTACGTATCAAAATTCCTTGAATGGTGGATGTTGGTCTGGAAGAGTGGGACTTCCTGAGCATGTGGACTGACCTAAGTAACAACTACCTAATTCTAAGCCTCTACAATTGGAAGACATGAAATCCAATAAATGAAAGCATTGGGCCAAGAGCAGTCAAGGCTAGGTTTGTCAGGTGGTGAGGTTTTGATGCGGGTATTGCTTCCTCACACCCCCGAATAGGCTACGTGATGCCTCTCACCCCTGGCCACCCTTAGAATGAATGGGGCAGCACTGCCCAGCTCTTCCTTGGAAACCATCACAGTAGGGCAAGTGGATGGCAAAGTGCCATCTGCTGGGCTGCACAGGAACCTTTGTTCCTGCTACCAGTCTAACCAAGCCCTCGGGGTCAGTAGAGAAGGCCAACAGGTTGCTGGATGTCCTTCATCTAGAAATTAGAGAATCAAAGAAAGAGATTTGCAGTAGCTGCAGTAACTAAAATTCTGCATAACATGATCAACTTTGGCTTAGCACCCAGGTTTGTCGACTACAAACATGTGCATGGATTAACCTTTTAAAATACTATATATTTATATATATATATATATATATATATATATAAATCTATAAATATCTATAATAT
>NC_092860.1:12395073-12407402 GCF_032062135.1 Pyxicephalus adspersus | reverse complement strand
GGTCTGCTATGTTTTGGAAATGTGGTCACCTCACTGACTTCTTCCTGTGCACCACATCACACAGCTCTAGTGCTTTCTTAGAACACAGAATGTTGCTGCTCTTTGTGGCTGTATCACACCTTAAGAAGATGTTTGTGTCGTTTGAGTTTTCTAAAATAAAACGTTACAGGTATACCATATTTCATCCATTGAATTATTATGCAGCCTGAGCATTAAATACACACATATGTATAATACTTGCCAAAAAGGTTAAGGCATCAACACTGTAAAGTGTGGATTCTTTCAAAAATTATTATTAAAAGGTATATTTTTATATATTTATCAACAGCCTACAAAGTGCATAAAAAGATAATAAATTAAATTAATAGTTGGCATTTCCATCACTTAAGTTTAATTATTTCAGGAACATTGGCCTACAATTAGGTAGGTTGTTCCAAATATCTAGGAGAACTATACACAGCTCATCTCTATGGTTAATGCCTCTGTTCATTTAACTATAGACATGCTCAATGATGTTGAGATCTGGGCTCTGCATAGGCCATACCATCTCTTCCTGGACTTATACTATTCTGTAAGGTAGTTATTAGAGAGTCTCTCAAAAATTTCCTTGAACTTCTAATGGGTCCGCAAAATTTCAGCGAAACAATTTTGCGATTACCAGCCCTGGTAATCCTCCTGTTTGCGATCCCGGGGCACTAGAGGTTAGCCATAAGGCATATATAGGGGAGTGTAGGGAAAGACTGGAACTCTCATAATTTTATAAATCACCATCTGTGTCTCTGTTCTGTTGCAAATGTTACTTCACTTCACTGGTGGAACTGTTCTTCCATGTTTTTTCTAAGTCACTCGATTTTGCACTGCATAGATGAGTGAGATCGGGTGACATATCCTTCTGTAAATGTAAAAAAGAGTGCCGACCTCACTGAGCATGCAATTGGCACTTTTTTTTATTGCAGGGAAAAGCCCCTTCTACATATGCCTAGTCCTGGGCATGCAGAGAAGGAGCAGCCCAATGCCTCCTAGAAGTCATGACGTATGTATCCCTCTGGACTGCCATTCAGTCTTTACTGCAGCTGTACAGACATAAAGGGAAGGGGCTCCCCTTTCCTTCCTAAAAAAAAGGAATTTAGGTAAAAAAAAACAAGTGCATTTTTCTAAAGGGTTATCTACCCTTTTATATAAAGTAACAATTGTGGTGATAAGTCCGCTTTAGGTTAGTGATGCACATTATATGCAAATGTCCAATTTTGGGAACTTACAGGTATAAACAGTACACCACAACAACTGGTTATACAAGTAGCGAAAGCAGGTAAATTCAATGAAATGTGTGACCACAACCTAAAAATATCAATTACCTTCATAAAATACGGCAAACAATATACTGATGGTAATGAAAATGCTATATGCATTAAACATAGTGAGTATAAACCAGCAAGTTTTTTTTGCAATTAATACAGAAAATGTATTTTTATTAGCAATAAAATAGGTGATGTGTTTGTTGTATAATGCTTATATAATGTAAAAGTTCTACAATAAAAAGAATAAAAAGTAAGCAAGAAAACATTTTTTTTAAGTATTTTAGACTTTTTAGTTGGCCTTGTAAAGTAAAGTTGGCCATGTAAAGTCCTAATGTAAAGTTTGTAGCAAACTCTAATATTGTCTCAGATGGCAAAAGTTTGCTATGCTTTATATCAGCAATCTTTTTATTTCTGCGGACCACTAAAACCACCAGCTCCTGACAGTGCATGCACAGGGAGCCGGGTGTCAATCAAGTGGGGAGCAACCTCCCTCATAGTGATGCCATTGTAACGTAGCTCTGCCCATTCTCCTGTCGCAGATCTAAGCCCGCAATGGGAGAGTGGGCGGGTTATGTCCAGGGACACAGCCTGCCCACTTTCCCAAGCCTGTGACTTGTACGGGGGGGCGTGTTCTGTGGCTCTGGCCAGTCCGTCCCCCCAGCGGGTCCTTCTCCTGACCCCGCTCGGGGGTGCACTGGTCAGAGCCGTGGACCCCCAAAATTTTCTCGCAGACCACCGGTTGGCGACCACTGCTTTATATGATGACACAGCTCCATCTAGTGGTGTGACCCAAGTATAAACCAATATTCTTTTTCTAATGACAGGTCAAACAAATCTTGGTTTATCCTCGAGAATATATGGTACTCAGTACATCTATGCAGTACATTTCTATTTCCCCATGTTATGTCTCTTTATAAAACTCAGTCAGCTTGTCATCCCTTTCCCCCCTTTTATCTATAACATAAAGAGATGGAAAGGCTGACAACACTTTTAGTACTTTCAGTACAGCAGAGACAGTAGGGCTGATTTATTAAAGCTCTCCACAGCTGGAGAGAATACTTTTTTTTTATCAGTGAAGCTGGGTAATCCAGCAAACCAGGAAAAGAATTCTTCAAAGGTATTTGCTATTTCTTAGCAAATCCCAGACCACATCCATTCCAGGTTTGCTGGATCACCCAGCTTCACTGATAAAAGTGTATTCTCCCCAGCCTTGGAGAGCTTTAATAAATCAGGCCCAATGTACATACTTGCAGTGTTAAGAAAGTGACAAAACCTGGGGAACTATGCTGTAGGGATATACTTAATATACATTTATATATGTATTTTTTTTACATAAACTCTAACTGATGGGAATATGATTATTTATTGCATTGCCTTACTGTGCGGCTTGAAAAATCATTAGAGTCTCAGGACTAACTAACAGCCAGTTTTTGTATTTTGACATTATGCAAAAATAGAAGTATTACCAAGGCCAATACTAAAGAAAGTTCATACTAAGCCTTTGTACAATATGAGGCCACAAGTTTCCATGCTGAAATGTTAAACAGACCTTCACACAGGATAACAACAAAATAACCCTGTGTTAGCCTTGTCCGCCCACTCTTTGTAGTTTCATAACTTTTTCTTTGAGTCTTGGAGGCATAGAACATGAGATAGATGGGGAGGACTGAACCTAACGCTGAACAAACAGGTAAATACACCAATAGGGCAGGTATAGGAAAGCTTTCCCTCTCTGTCCTTCCAGTTCTGAATTTTACCAGCTGGCCTATATTAGCAGGACAGGAGACCTGATTTTCTTCTTCAACACTTACAGGTCTTATCCCTCCCAAAGCATGTGACTGTGCATGAAAAAGGATAGAGAGGTGCTTGAACATTTTTACTTGATCATCTCATAAGTTCTCTGGCTTTGGTTAGGCAGCTTGATTCAAAGTATGATTCACAGACTGTAATAAAAAGTAGGAAAGTAAGACAAGCACCATGCAAAAAAAAAAAAATATTGTTTTTTGATCACAAAAAGAAAAAACAACCAACACGTTACGGGGGGGACCCATCACCTCCTTCATCAAGGCCATAATGAATAGATACATATATACTTACACTGCTGACAATTAACAAATACAGTTTACGATTAAATATTGAATAACATTTTGTGTCTTTTATATCTTCCTGAAGTCCAACTATTAAGCTGAACCCTTGGGAACCAACAAAATACGTAAATGACAATATGACAATATAACAATATAACAATATATGTAAAATAATAATACAAAGAAAGCAATGCTTTTATGACACCAAAAATTTTATATTCAAGTCAAATAAATGATAAATAGACTTGTAACATAGGTATTGTAAGTTGTGGTCATTCCCATTACATGACTAGGGTAGAGTAGAGTGATCCTTGAGGGCTGAAAACACCAACCAATTGCCCATTAACCCTTCAACTTACACACATTAAATAAGGACTCTAGACAAAATCTAGTTGGATAGCAATTGGCTATAGCAGCCCTTTTATTATTATTTTACAATATATAAAACATGAATATATTAACCTTTTTCCAAAACACAAAACATTTTTTAAAAACATCCTTTCCCACACAGCATACCCAATTCGCTTTCTTAACAGGTCCATGAAAATTTACTTTAACTGACAAAAAATAAGTTACCTCCGCTCATTAACATGAGGATGTTCTAATATAACTTATTTTTAAGGTCAGTAAAGATTTATCCATAAAGACTTCAGCAACAGACTTCAGAGAACTGAAACAAAAGAGATGATGAACAAAAAAACTTGTGACTGATCATGCTGATCTAAAAAAGTAAGGTGAGATGTTACTGGGAGGAAAAGGGTTAATACTTCCTGCTGCCAAGCTGCAGATCTCTATTCAAGCATCTCACAGTCTTCAGTGTCTTCGACCCCGCTACATGCTGTGGTATCTTCTGCTGGACCCTTCATCACTGTTGTGTCCTGTAGTGATGTAGGGGGTCAGTGGAAGAAACCACAGAGTGCAGAGGGGGAGCAGGCATGCAATCCTTCCAGAAGTGTCTAATGATGAAGATTTAGTAGCACTTACAGACTGCAGGAGGGGTAAATATGGACGGAGAGATGTTTTTAATACATTTTTATTCAGGGAGAAGCAGTTTAAGATAAATAAGTCTCTGAAAAATTGCTATCTGTGCTTATTTTGTTGAATCTTTTATAAATAACTAGATACAAGGCAATTGCTTTCCTGGTTTGGTTGCACAGAGTTGAAATATTATTTACGATTAGATGATTTTCATCCTATTGGCTTTTATAGGATTTGAATCGCTTTTTTTTACACCAGAATCCAATTTGTTGATTTCCCACAGGCGTCATCATGGTATTATTGTTAAAGTTGAACTCTGGGCAAAATGTGAAATACATAAATGAAATACTGCACATATTTTGCTGTAGTCCATTAACACATTCAATGCCACTCCCCGGCCTATGATTGGACAGTGATGGGGGAAGCAGCTTACTGAGTAACTCTGCGTTACTCAATGACTTTGGATATCTAGAAAGGTGTTTAGTTGAAAATAGTTGAAAATACTTGTGTTGCTAAATTGTTTTTTGTTGTGGCTTATACTATTGATCTAGGGCTAGGCTCTAGGAAAAGCAACAGGCAAATAAAAGGCCCTATAGAAGCTGCTAACATGTGACAACACTGGGCCAAACCTGATACCGGTAGTTCCCTGGTTAAGGACATCCAACATACAGACCCCTCCAGGATAGAACAGTGCTTCCCTGCACACTGTGTGCAGAACAGAGGCTTGAAGGCGGGAGTGGGGCGGTTTGCATGACTTGCAAAAGAAATAATTTGCTAAACACAGCTGAGGTTGAGCTCTTTCTGCAGCCTCTTGTAACTCTTTAATGATCAACACAAACTCTGTAGTTGTTTCTTTTTGCATATCAAAGCATAGCTTGCTCCGGAAGTTATTGATTGTCTAGGATCCATAAAGATTTTTTTTTTTTTGTTTGTGATTAACTCACAGTGAGGATTTTATACAGTAACACCATGCTGCCTATTTAAACAATAGGATTTTGAGGATTCAACTCAGTAAGTGGGCCTTTTTAAGCCAATTACATCAAATTATCACATATATATCAAAACATGTATTTTATTTAAATAACATTAGACACATAACATTTAAAACTCATTAAAAATGTGCAACTAACACAATCACATATTTCTGTCTGGGTTGCCCAATCCTAGGGGCATACCCTGCTGATTTTCTACACGTTTCACAGAATCAATCTGCTTCTTCAGGAAAGAGGGACAGAAATGATCTGATTCCTGTGGCACACAAAGCCCCACATCAATAGGTGAGTACAGGTAAGGACAGCAGTGATATGACTTAGGATCAAGAATCAAGTTCATTATATTGTTTCTTTCCTTCAGTTTCTTGATAGTAGTAGCTTACTAAGCCTCATTATTCAGGTTTGCACTAAAACTTTTTGCGGATTCCTTCCTGCAATCAGTTAATGCTATAATCCAGTCTCCATGCCTGCATCCAGCATCCCCACATGGGGGGATATTTATTAGATCAAAGATGTGGCCATGTGATAACTGGGTGGTTGGTCATTCTTGATTTACCATGCTGCCTAATAATATGTTGAGACAAACACCTGTTCTAATTGCATTTATTAAAATACTGTGCCTGTTCCGACTTACATACAAACTCAACTTAAGGACAAACCTACAGTCCCTATCTCGTATGTAACCCGGGGACTACTTGTACAACCTGCTCATTCACTGATGTACTGACTACAGTGATCATCAAAACATCACAGACATGCTAACCGACTGCTAGCAGCACATGTGTGGTTCTGAGCATGATCCTTTGCTCTCTAGCTTCATATGTACACAGCTTGAAGACAAATGATAATGACCCGAACAAATCCATCAGGCTGGATTCCCCAAGAATAATTGTGGAACATCATTAAGCCAATTTTTAAATAAATGATCGGTCATATTCACTGTTTAGGAGAGCTGAGAGTAAAAAAAAGTTGAGCTCTCCAGTGTGCTACTTCTCCGTTCACTGTCCATTCAAAGGCTGTGGAAAGGACAAGACCTGTAAGTGATACAACAAATCTGGTCTCCTGCCAGACAAAGCATTTCTCAGAAGTAAATGTACAGAAATACAAATCCTTAAACCAGCTTGCACATATGTATTTTATGTATATTAGCTGTTTCTCTGCAATGTTTTGCAGGTACAGTGTCTGTGTTATTGATTTTGTCCTTACATTGACATTAAGTTTTCTATGCAGGGTTCACCATTTTAGCCTCCTTCTACCAGTGACTCACAGGACTGTGAGACATTCATCTGAGACCTCCTGCCATCTCCTCCCACGGAGGAAGAATGCTCTTTCTTTATTTCATTGTGTCATGGCACGTTAACCTACGAGCCATTGTGATCACAAACAAGCTTGGATCTCATGGTGGAAATATTACCTATCGGCAGAAATATATCTGAGTCACAGGACAATGAAGACAGAAATAAAATCCCTATATTCTGCATGCCATACACTTACCAACACTCTACTAAAAAATAAGTAAATCTTTATTGTTACATTTTGAGTTTTTTATTTCTCTCCCCATAGCCCTCTATTCCCCTCCAGGGCCATGAAATGTATCTGATTTGGACAATTTCGACCAATTTATTTATCACCTGGCCAGGAAATGAGGCGGCTTTGTAGGATTTCAGCTTTAAGTGCACATTGTGAGAATTTCTCAGTGTGCATGGAAATCAGACCAAGCAATTTCAGTACAGAAAAGAAGTCTGAACAACTAAGGCTGGGGTAAAGCTTTAATGTTTTTTTATTTAATTTATTGATGTTGTTTTAGTATCTGGCTGGTATTTAGATTTCATTAATTACTATTTCCTAACATGGATATTGAGGCCTTTAGAACTCTGTGGAAAATTCGATAGGCAGCTATAGGATGAAAGAGTGAGAGGTGTTATGACCCCTCAAGAATTGTCCACAATACGAAAAAAAATATATAAAAACATAAGTAGCACATCCAATTATCATAAACTTAATACACTGGCTTTATTTTCAGTTCACACAAGCCCAGGGGTATATCATCTTTATGTAACAGATTTTCCTTTCAACTGATCAGTAAAATAAAAAGTGACACTAGTGATCCTAATCCAGTAGATCCGCGTCACCCCTTTTTCTTTCATCTTTCCGTCCTGGAATAAACATCAGGCGCATCCGACATATGGACGACATATATCCTAGATACAAACAGGGCTTCCCTGCTCTTCCCTGCTAGTTTGTGTGCAGCTTGATGGAGGGGAGGGGTGGTTCCCATGAATTGCAGAAAAAGTCATTTGCTGTTCTGCATGCTTTTGTAACTCTTTAATGACCAAGACAAACTCTGCAGTTGTTTCTTTTTGCATATCAAAGCACAGCTTGTTCCAGAAGGTAATGAATGTCTGAGCCCCATAAAGATTTTTTCCTTGCTTTGTTTGTGATTAACTCAGAGTGAGGATTTTATACAGTAACTGACACCATGCTGCCTAATAATATGTTTAGACAAACATCTGTCCTAATTTCATCTTTTAAAATAATGTCCCTGCTCTGACTTACATACAATTCAACTTAAGAACAAAACTTCAGTCCCTACCTTGTATGTAACCCGGGGACTACCTGTACATGATGTATGAATTCTAGGAGGCTGTGGGTTTCCAGACAAGAAACCAAGGAATTTCTCCTCAATGGGACATAGATGTCTTTACTGCTATCCTTTGGTGTAAGTGCTCCCATTTATTCAGAGGCTAAACATTTATGCCACGTGGTAGTTAAGACAGGTCAGAACTTGCTGCTAAGGATAGCTAGGGTATGGGGGAACAGGAAGATACCCTCTAGCTGCTTTGTGTGTCTTATATGTGTTATTTTTCAATTACCCTCTTTTGAAACCTTGAGTTAAGAAGAAGAAAGGACACCCTTATTTGGAACCGTGTTACTTTAATTGTAAACATTAACACTCATTGATGCCTAGATACCCAGGGCAAATTTATCAGGGTTAGCAACTTAAGTCAGTTAACTTAACAATACATATGTGTATTTCTGAGCATGTCCATTTTCTAGGACATAGTTTTATTTGGTATACTATTTTATTGAAGAAAAAAACACTGCTATGTTTTTATTAAAGAATGACAAATGAACAAAAGCAATATAAACTCTATATTTTCTTTTAATTTGGTGTAAGTTTCTTAATCATGTAACTGTATTTGACAGTTACTCTGTTAAAAAAAATGGCCCAGCAGACAAACCCTACAACCTGAAGATGGCAGTATTAATCTGCAGTAGGAAGGCTTTTTTTATCGCTAAAAGGGGTTAAATGTCAAAAGCAGTATAAACTAGTGATCATATTTATCAAATTAGATCATTTTAAACAAGGGTAGGTGTTATATTTATAGATATCTCTGGAATGTTCTGTAGGAATGCTATTCAAAAAGTGAAATAAACAGAAAGCCACAAAATGTTGTAGGTGTTTTACCTCTATTTTTTCTCTCTTTTTGTATTACATTTTTTACATTTGTGAAAGAGATACAAGATATATCATAAACTATCTTTAAACATCCAATCACGGGTCATCAAAAGATTTTTTTGGTTCTTTTTATCTCCGAAGTTTTAGGTATTGGGCTTCATTATACAGCCATTCACCCAACTTCACACAATAGTAAATCAGTCCCTACGTGGAACCAGTGCATTGATGCACAAATGCATACAAAATGCCACATTTAAGTTAAATGTGAGTCTATTGGTGTACACAGTGGGCCTGATTTATTAAAGCTATCCAAGACTGGAGAGGATACACTTTCATCAGTGAAGCTAGGTGATCCAGCAATCCCGGAATGGATTTTTTCAATGTCATTTGCTAGCAAATGTTTTGAATCCTGGTCCATATTCATCCCAGGTTTGCTGGATCACCCAGCTTTACAGATGAAAGTGTGTCCTCTCCAGTCTTGGCAGTCTTGGAAAGCTTTAATAAATCAGGCCCAGTGAGTCCATTGGTGTAAAGTATCATGTGGTAGTGATAACATATAGGGACATGCAAAGTGATTTAAGCAAAATTAATTTTAGCACCAAATTACTGATTAAGCCATTGGTGTAACAAATCAAAGGTAACTTTTCAAAATGATTATTTTAGTAATTGAGTTTCCTTTTTTACCTTTTTTGTTGTTATGAGTGTATTGTTGTTGTTGTATTGTTGCATCGAATTTTTATCACTTTTTACTTTTCGTTCTTTCTGAGAAAAATGTAAAAATAATGTGGGTAACAAGTCCTTTTTTGGCACAAGAACAGGCGTCCATTAGTTGAGAGAAACTTTTTTAAGCCTTTGCTGCCTAAAAACTTGAAAAAAAAAATAAAGTTTCTGTATAGCCAAGTCTTTTGCATTTGTTTCAGCTGTATGTAAAGGTTACATTCCATGTTTTTAATCTTTTGTTCTGCTAGGATTTTTTTCATGCAGACACAACAGGAAGAAAAAGGAAATCTCCACAAAACAAGGGAAATTATCTTGTGAATACTAAGGGGTCTATTTATAAAGCAGGGAATCTGACATTCCCTCAAACATTTCCTAGTGGAGAATCTTCCAGGTCCATGTCATTCAGTGGCAGTAATTGATTCTCTACAGGGGATTATTTGAGGGAATGTCAGATTCCCTTCTTTATAAATAGAGCTCTAGAAGAGTTGTGATTTCTATTTCTGTTTTGTTTGGTTGATAAATGTTGGATTGTTTTTCTCTTTTGAGTCCCAGTAACAGGGGTCACCAAAATGTATGGAGAGTGATTTTTACTATCATGAGGCACTGAAAGCTGTAAAATACTAACGGGGGAAACTTACCAAAACTAAATTAAAAACAAAATTTGACTATATTTTCCCAATTGACACAATAGCATTTTACATACAAAGAAGAAAGGGGCTCATAGCTAAAGGATAAGCCCTCTTACTTGTTTGTATCTAACTGAACATTAGGGGTAATGGGCACAAGATACAGGGTCTATTTACCTTTTCCTCCTACAAAAACATTTTACTAAAATCTACATTTTTACTAAAATTTTAATAAAATTCATCACGCCTAGCTTTCCTTTACAAAATAATTATCTTTGACAATATCCAATGGGTCTATTTTTAAATGTTTTCACCCAAGACTCAATTAACCTGTACTCCAAATTCACACTTTTAATGCATTTATTGGATACAATGGATTTTAACTCATAAATCACATTTTTTATTATGTACATTTTTATTATTAAATAGTTTTTTTAATAGAAAAAAAAGTACAGACAAATAAACAAGAACAATTAGCAGATTTATGCAATTATGCCAACATAATAAGGAGAACTAAGGTATAAAGCTTTAAATACAGTGAAATATTGATGAGAATGTCTTTGTTAGCACATGATTCACACTTTTTAATTTATTCCTGTGTGAAAAATGTGTGATTTTTAGGTAAAATTTGTGTAAATCTTTTTAGGGATCTTTATAAATAGTTCCCTAAATGTTATCTATTTTAAAATAAAAGAGTTGTCTTTTATATGTCAAAACCTATGTTTAATACTGTAAGAACTTTCAGACTTATTTTATTTACTATCAGATATGAATCAAGAGAATAATTTTTTTTTAGCTTTATGTAACTATCTCGTTTTTGTCTTTTTTACACAATCACAATTGACTTTATTGTAGATTATGTTTTCACTTTTATGAAACACTGTCTTTTATGAAATAAAGGTCAAACTATTTCCTATCATTTTACAGGGGTATACCTATAGGGACTTTCCTATACAGTAAAAAGATGAATCACTATATATATATATATATATATATATATATATATTTTTATACATTTTTATATATATATATATATATATATATATATATATATATATATTAGATAAAATGTTATTTTGCATTTCAATAAAATGTTATCATAAATAGAAAACAAATTTAGCTTGTAAAATCTAAACTTGGATGTACAATAATAATTACAAAATGTAAAAAAAACAAAAAAAAACAAAACAAAAACAACCAAAACTTATTCAAAAACATTAAATTTTTAAATGTCAAGAATGCTGATCCAAATTTGATCAGACAAGTCTGTTTAATGTCTCTGTCTATCAGATTATCAGATTGAAATCAAAACCACTTTTTTGTTCTACTTTTTGTACTTGAAATAATATATTTAATATAATAAATTTGACCTTTAAAATGGACCTTTATTGAGTTCAGTTATCATACAAGTAGATCATACAAAGATCATTTATTTTAATTTAAGTACTATCAATCAAAAATAGCACCAAGAAAAAATATTACATTCATAGCATAAAAACTTAGTTGAAAACTGTAGGGAATAGTTAGGGCTGAATTTGACTTTCAGTAAATATTCTCTGGTGGAGAATCAATCACTGCCACAAAAAACACATGGACCTAAAATGCTCAAAAATGTATGAAAAATGTCAGATTCACACTTTATAAAAGGAATCTCCAGACTTTTCATTGTATTTTTAGATCTAGATGTAAAATAGCTTAGCTTAATGTAGATAATTGTGATTATTTTAACTGGCTTTAAATAACCTTTGAATCCAATTGAATGAGTTTTATCCTGTAAAATGCTCCCTTTCCTCTGTATTTCCATGATCTTCTCTGTATGTTCCTTCTTGGAATCACAAGTCCCTTGCACAAAAAACACCTGGGCCAGGTCAATGGTGAGGATTTACTAAAGGGGACCCACTTACCTTTCTGACCTGATAGAAAAATACTCCCCCTAGCCGATCTCTTCGCTCCTCCAGTGACCTACTGCTGACTTCCTCACTAAAAACCTCATCGCACGCACGGCTCCAAGACTTTTCGAGAGCCGCCCCAACTCTCTGGAATGGTCGTCCTCGTCCTATTTGTCTTGCCCCAACTTTCTGCTCATTTAAAAGAGCACTCAAACCCCAATTTTTCAATCTTGCCTACCCATCTTCTTCTGTCTTTTGAAACCGTCACTACTTCCCCCC
>NC_092860.1:12344876-12392220 GCF_032062135.1 Pyxicephalus adspersus | reverse complement strand
TGTATACAGTTGCACTTTGATGTTTACAAGTGCCCTGAGGAAGCCGTATTAGACGAAACGCGTCGGGACATGATATCTACCTGCCTTTTTCATTCTGCCTATGTGCACCTAGGAATCAATGTCTAGCTTCTACACTTTACTCCACTGAATTACAAGTGGCAATATTTCATGTATAATTGATAAGTGTACTATTGTGAATTGTAACATTGTACATGCTATATCCATTTTGGATTATTAATACACTGCTGCATTCAAAAATACCCTGTCTTTGTCCTTCTCTTCATACATTATACTATATTCTCACCAGGGTATGCAGCAAACCACAGCTTAGAGGAGAGGAATTGGTGTTATTCACTATTTACATATTAGATACCAATAGTCTTTTTGGCTATCTGTAAAGGAAATATTCTTCCCAATGGTCAGCAATGTAAAAGAAATTCTTCCTATTGACCACCATGCTAATATACTGTGAGCTGTGGATATTGTAATTATAGTAGAGGTTCCCTGAAAACCTGAAAGTTATTTCCATGCGTTCCCCCGTGTTAAAAAGGCTAGGAAGTACTGGTCCTTAATATATAAAGTTGGTGCTTTGGTTTTGTCTGTCCTTACTTTCTCACTTTACTATTGGCTACTAAATGAAATAAACAGCTTCAATGACCAATAGCAAAGCCAGGAGTGGGTGGGTCATTGTGCCCATTTTCTAGCTGGGGCAAGTATTTGTTCAATAGAGCACTCTGATTTGCAGGTTACTATGATTCTCTAGAAAGTTATTGAATGTATTTGTATTCTGTTTCCGTACACTTTACCTGGAAGAGTCATATCTGATAATCGTATGAAAGGTTGCACTCGTCTTGAATTCTGTATAATATATATAAGAGGTGTCCCCTATTATGATTGTGCAGCAGGGCCATTGGGTTTTCATTTATGATTTAATGTCTGATTCATAAATTCTACACATTATGAGCAATATTACTGTTTTTTTTTCAGGAGTGTTAAATACCCCCCGAACCCAGCGCTGCTCTCACCACCACAAACCTCTCAGCGTGGTGTCTAGCCACCTACACGCCGTATATCTACGCAGGAATACAGAGAAAGGATGGAAGATTACAATCATTTCAGTTTCGTATGGTTACAGTAGCTCAGCAGCTTGACAACCTCCCACCAGTCACTACCACAGCTCTGTTCAAACATCGGGAATTACACACAGTAATTAAACTCGACTTATGCCGATTTTCTACACTTACGCGTTTTACGACTTATTAAAGTGTATGTAATGGCATCTCTGCAATACATGCACATTTCCCATGTTTTATCCTTTGATCTGTCAAGACAGTGTACCTAGAGAGGATAGACTATCATGGGAAAACCTGGGTGATCCAGCAAACCTGGAATGGATTTCTTCCAAGTCATTTGCGATTAGATGGCAAAATGGTGTTACAAGCAAATTAGGTATTTGCACCAGTAACATGGTGTAGCCTGTAAAAGCAATAAAACCTTGTCTGCAAAATCCTGCAAATTAGGCCAAAAATTTTGGAATCTGTCAAAGCCCCATCTTGTGTAAGGATGGTCATGTCTCTGGAGCTCTCCGCATGTGGATTGGGTGCACAGCATGCTAGGCAGTATGGTTAGTGAGATTGGGACTGTTATCTGTCCATGCACCCCATTAGGTTATGTTGCCAATTTGTGGACTGCCTAGAATTATTATGCACTGAGCACTTATTTTTTATGTATTTTTTCAATTGTCACTGTTACTAGTGTGGTGTTGTTTGCCACTGATGATAGAGGGTGTTGTTCCCTTATGGGCCAGGCCTGAAGTCTGGGAAGTGCGCTGGCCTTATGGTCGAGTGCTCCCCCTTACTGGGAATCTCTCTTCAGGAGAACTCTCAGCCTAGTACCTGGTGGCAAAGCTTAGGCCAACCCACAGAGAACGGAATCGGACTGATCTCGGTCAGACAGGCTAGTAGACCCACTCAGCTTTGGCTGGGTGGTCTAAGTACCCAGCCCCTGTCAGGAATGTTATGTCCGGGGGGGTCTGGGGAATCTGGGTGGCCCTTTCTCTTTTAAGGAGGGATCACAATAGCACCCCAGTGCACGTTGTTTTGTGGTGTGTTTCTGCACGTTCACTTTTTTATCGAGCACTGAGGTTTTTGTTTAGTGGATCACGATTAGCAAAATTTATTAAAAATTCATGGACTGCCTAAATCCTTTTTGCAGACCACATTGCAACTGAACAATACAGCCTGGTCTATGGCCCAACCCAACATTTTAACCATTAAAAATTATTCCACTTTAAATCTCTAATTGTTTACAAGATCAACAAGTACTTTACCCAAAAATGGGTACCACTTAGGATTTTTGTGCTAAAATAGATTTAATAGTCTGGAGTCTGGATGAATTTATAATTAGAATATTTTTTCTTGAGTTTGTCTTAAAGAGACGCCATCACTGTGCCCAATCAGGCAAAAGCAGCAGTGTCTGCTGACCGGCCAACCCTTCATAGCCCAAACCTCACCTTGTTCTTGGCAGTCCACATTCCACTCCATCCCTAGCAAAAAATACTCAGCAATCCATAAAAGCCGACCTTTCTCCACTACATGAAAGCAATCTCTTGTAGGGCCAGGGTTTCCAGATTACAGTTTACAGAAAGCCAAAAAGATCATTGGTATCTATTGAACTGAACTGAGAGTCACAAACTGCTCATTGCTCAAGAAACCCAGAACCATCTTTGGAGGAACCCCGGTTGAAAAAACACTAAACTGTATCTAAAACCTATTTTTAGTAATAAAATCATAGAACAGCTTTTTTTGCCATCTGTGTCCCCACTGATGAAATTCTTTTAGTATATAAATAACTTGAATAGCGTAATTCTAATTTTATTGTCCCAACCCATCTTCTGTACAAACTGAGTGTATTTCCAAATAAAATAATAATTCTATTTTTATTAAACACAATATATTACATCGATACAATACAAAGCAGCACAGCTGCCATAAATAGTGAGCAATGAAGTCCTTTATATAGCACAAGTCAGTAAGCATTGACCTGCAACATCTTGCTGAACAGGTACCAAACCGTTCAAATATCCTTCTAAAAGTTTCTTAGTTTTTGTAAAAGTTTCATTTTGTAAAAAGCGATCCGTGTCATCTCCCAATCAGTTATATGGCTTGACCAAAATCCCTGTGGGGAAAGTGTTCTCTACGGTTTCCACCGATGTTTTCTCTCTAGAGCCGTCGTCTTTGAGTCTTTGTCTTCCGTCATGAACATGTAGGAGCTGACCGCTTCTCTGAGTCCTAAGCTGAGCGGACAATCTTCATTCAGGTTGCTGTCCTCAGTAAACAAAGCAGAGCTGAGGAGTAAAAAGAAATTAGGAATATTTATTTTATGAATTCTATCTATTGCATCAATAACTTTTGGTTTTAAATGTGGACTTCTTAGATAAATTTTGTTGGGGCATGCTACAAAATGTGTAGCTCTTCCAGGTCTCTTGCTAAGATGTCAGAACTCCCCTTACAATGGCATTTGGTGCAGAACATTTTTTTACGGTTATGGTATCTACCTCCTGAGATCTCAGCTCAAAAATCTGAAAATATTGCCATTTCCACTGTTTATATAATTCCTGGCTGTCCACCATGTCTGACATGGATTAGCTCCATCTACAACCTTTTCAAACCAAAGATTACCCCCATACAAAGGCAGCTTAAAAACATAAATTTTCAAAAAACATACATTATATACTGTATATATGTATGTATGTTTTTTGAAAATTTATGTCCCTTGGGGGTAATCTTTGATTTGTTAATATTTTTATGGCAGTGGGACTGAGAACATCATTGAATATTTGAATATTCTAGAAAACTTTCTGTCCTATACGTATTATTGGTCCTTCTACAACCTCATACCTTCTGATCAGCGGCCTACATCAAACTCATGATTTTGTCTGGGTATGTCACTGAGCTGCCGCTCAATAAATGCTCTTCTTATTAATACTGTACAGCTAAATACTGTAAGATGGAAGGATTTTGCAGGGATTTTTTTTATAATGGAAAGTTCCACCTAAAATACAACACTCACCTATCTAGGTCAGTCCAATTGAGCGTTGGCCTCCTCACAATGATTGGCTGAGTGTTTGGCACTACGGGAGGAATGAAGCCTTGTATGATGCATGGATCCTTCAAGATGCAGCAAATACCATCTGCAATTTCTATAAGAAGAGAAAATAACAGCAATACAAATTAGGGATAATGTTCCTACTTTGAAGAAATTTTTACTTTTGTTAAACAAGGTCTTTACTGTTCCCTATAGTTAGTTTTTTAATAAAAAATAGTTTTTTAATAACAAGTTTTAATAAAAAAAACTTTTAATATATTTTTTAATATTATTATTATTATTATTATTATTAATAATAATAATAATAATAATAATGATGATGATGATGATGATGATGATGATGATGAATAGTAATAATGAGATGCTTCTGTAATTTTCTAACAAACAGGATATGTATAACTCTTTCTTGAAGGGATAATAAATTTGTATTTTATACACCATTTGTGTATTTCCTCCTTAAAGTCAATTCAACTAAAAGAAACTGTTAATAAACTCCACAAAAAATTTTATATTTTTTATCCCAAAACTAATATTTAAATTTGACATTGCTCCTGGTAAGCCAAATCACATGTTGGCTTCCTACTACCCAGTAATCAGATATCCCAATCAAGATTCTCAGATTCACCCAACAGCCACAATGTAAGGCCACATGTTGGTAATCCTGATTACCTATGAATTCCTATAATTTCTAAATAAAAATTAAAAGGGAAAAAAAAGTCCTAGCTAGATAACTGTCACATCTTCATAAAATCCTTGCTGCTGGTCAGAGAGCTTGGCATTGGAGTCTCGGAAGGTGCCTGGGGATTCAACACACTGATGCCCAACCCAAAAGTATTCATTTTAGGTGTAGTTGTCTTTTGACTATTTTACTGCGCATTACATAACGTAAAAACATTTTGTGGTTATTTTAGAAAGTTATGTTGAATTTTCACTCTGCAAAGGATATATATGTGGCTTAGTCAATGTGCAGAAAATTCACATTGCAATGAATACCAAATTATATCTAGGGAAATATAGGGTAGGATTTTTGTATGCGTTTGATTGGATGAAGTCAGCAGATCTTTACCTGTACCTAAGTGAAAATTACCTTGCAGAGTAATAATTCAATAATTATTTGTACATTCCTTAGTAAATCAATACTTAGGCAACTAACATTTTTTTCTTTAATCCCAAACACAGAGCTTGGCTTTACCAGAGTAGTAGTCCACTATGTCCTGCAGCGTGGCGAAGGTAAGACGAGGGGATATATAGAGCCATCCATTCTCTAGTTGATTGATACGATAATGCTTAATGGAATCCCGGCTGACTTGATTGGATTTCCTTACTGACAGACTGTAACATCCTATGGGGGAATCCAAAGACCATCAGTGTGTGTACAAAATTTTATACTAGGTATCTACAATGAGCAATACTGCAAATTAAAGCAAACTGGAACAATACATTAGGGATATTATATTAAAATGCACAAAGAAACCCTGAATGATGTTATAAGGTTAGATTGATAACCAAACCAACCAAAAAAACATGTAGCTGAAGGGTTTGTTACATGAACCTATACTCTGTCCATAAAAAGGAAAAGAAATAGGTTCACGTCCTTACACCCTTCTCCATATACACCCAGTAATTTTGGAAAAGGGGGACAATCAGCCTTTTTTATCATGGAGGTAAGAACCTGGTCGATCCATCAAACCTAGAATGGATTTCATAAAATTAATTTGGTATTAGTTGGCAAGTGTTTTCAGTTCTGGATCAGATCGATTTGAGGTTTACTGAATCATCCAGGTTCTCCCATGATAGTCTATTTTCTCTAGCCTTGGAGAGCTTTAATAAATCTGGCCCAATGTGTGCCTTGCCTTCTCATCTCCAAAAAACAGCACAAATCGGCCAAAACACCAGGCTCCTGTGATGTCTCATGGAAGTCAGCAGAGGTCTTAATATATGTGAGAGCGTTAATAGACTTCAACCATTGATCTGCTTCCATTGCCTTTGCATCTATTTGTAACATTGCAGAAACATTTTTTTATGTTTCTTTTTATGAGACTTTGCATGATTCTTGATGAAGTTTTGAAGCCTCCTGCATAGCACAACTACACAAATGTTGAATATCCCAATATCTGTATGGTGTGAGCACGTTTGCTTCTAAAGCAAGGAATGATATACGTAGTAGTAGATCTTTCACATCATAATGTAACTTTTTGGTGTTATGTATAATAAAATTCCATATTCATATGGAACCATACTGTAGCTCTGAATGAAAATATAACACAGGGACAGCAGAGAGACTCAGCATACTAAGAAGACTATGCAGCACCTGGGTATGTACACTAGGCTATTTGGTTTCCTGTTATCTTCAATGCATCGTTTCCACAGTTCACACCACATATTGTAATGACAGGTGTGAGGACTTCCTGAGGGCAGATAACTAGCATAAAACGTTGCGTATGAAGTGTAGCTACCAGACCCTATACTATATTTTATCACATCTCTGTATATATATCTTTTAAATGATTTTTCACTTATACATTCACTCGTTTCTTGCTTAACCTGCTGATGTAATCGCTTTCTTTGGTTTCAGTATCTCTGATCTAGAACTAACATGCATTTGCTGGTTGTTTAAGTGTTTCTGATTATCACCTTGGTTAAAACCTGATCATTATTTACATCAAATATATTAAAAATAAAACTTTAACTCCTGTTAGAGGAAGTCTTTCCCTTTTATGTTTAATTTATTCTATGGCCCTACATAGGTTAGCACATTTCAATTATTAATATTATTTTTTATTTCAATTATTTGTGTATTTTTTTAAATAACAATTTTTATATTTAGTTAAAATACGCTTCCCTATGTAGTGCCATGGAATATATATATATAAAAATATATATAAACAAAGATTTGTTGTATACTACATTATTTTCCTTGTAGGGACCTTATGCTCGAATGGAATTTAGATTTTCTGCAAGGTTTAATGTAATTGTGTATAAAAATCAATATAAATTCACATTATACAAGAAACAAATGTTATCATTGGATCAAGCAGTGCTTTTTTTCTACTGTTCTAATTTTGTGGCTTTTTTCATTTGATATACACACGTGTCAAAGGTTTGTAACGTGCTGAAAATTGCAAATATGTGGAACTTAAAACTTGCACCAAGGATTTTTAGTGGGTTTATTTTTTTCATCCATTTCTAACTTTGAAACAATGGACTCTCGCTTTTATTTATACATTTTGCAAATTCAAATTGAATTATTTCTGCATTCCCCAAAGACTCAAAATATGTTGTATGCTGATGTATAGGTAGTATAAAATTATTGATACATTTCTAAAGTAACCAGAATAAACGTATTTGTGAAACTATTTTGCAGAATGGTATTTGGGGTTTCCTATGTCATAATGCAATAGTAATGAATGTGCTTGAGGCAGGTGAGGAACCCGTGCAGCACCCATTACTGTACCCAGCTTTATAAATAGCATACAGCACCAATAATATTAAACTGCACATGAAGAAATAGGAATTTTTCATAATCATGCTAAAGCTTTTTTACACATTTTCTTAGGAGGAAGAACAAAATCATAAATGAAATAAGTTTTACCTCTTCTGGTTTCACTTTCTCTGATCAAGAAGGAACCAGTCCGGTTGCTGCTCATCAAAAGCAACTCTTCTGCTTTTTCCCGATTTATACCTTTGAATAGCCACCTTAAATAAAAAGGAACTTGTGGTTAGACATTTTGTTCCTTGCATCACATGGTATTGTTTATTATATCTGCACAAAACAAATGCGGATGTGTTATTCTTCTACTCTCTTTTATGGCTAGGTCTATTTTTAAAGTAGATTCCCCGTTCTCCTATCTGAAACACATGTATGGGAAAAAGGTAGATAATATAATTAACTTTTGTTGCACAGGGGGTCATTTTATTCTCTTGATAACAAGATCCTAGAGAAGGGTGTGCACTCCAAACCTTGCAAGAAGATGCTCCAGTGTTTGAAAGCGTCTTTTTAGTAAAAGTTAGAGCATTCCAATGATGTCCTTGGAAGGAAGATGGCAGCGCTCTTGTATTGAAGTTGGGGGGAATTTTGTTAATGTTTATACTGCTTTTTACCAAGATAGAGAGGCACCCACCTCAAATTAGGATTGTATTTTAAGAATGAGGTCAACTTTAAAGGCTATGTATAATCTTTACAATTCTTATTATTAAAATATACATGTTCAATACACCAGATTGGTGTGAAGAATTTTATTAATTTTCTAAAAATCCTACAATAGGTAGTATTTATTTATGTACATGGAAGTAGTCATACTTTTTTTGCAGTGCACAATGGCTGTGCCTAACTGCACATTTGCAAAGCAAATCTGCAAGTCTGATCCGCTGCACTCTTTGTGTGACCAATGTTTCAAAAAGTGTTGAGCAGAGGGGATAAAAAAGTCAGTGCAACACTCTGTTAGTGTCTAATGTAAACATCCCTATAATTGAGGGGTGACTCTAAGCTTACATTAGGCTGTTTGTTCTCACTGCTGCCAGCCCAACAGGGACAGGGGTGCAAAAGAAATGGTAAGTATATTCAGCTAGGGAAGAGGTTTTAGTATGTAGAGAATGGACCCTGTCTGACTTCGGTCAGACCGGCTAGTAGGCCCATTCCAGCTTCGGCTGGATGGTCTTAGTACCCAGCCTTCGTCAGGAGCCTTGCCCCGGAGGGTCTGGGGAAACTGGGTGGCCCTTCCTCTTTAGAGGAGGAATCACAATAGTACCCCAGTGCACGTTTTTTGTGTGGTGTTTTGGCACTTAAACTTTCTTTTCCGAGCACAGGGGTTTTGTTTAGTGGATCACGTTACGCAAGATTCGAAAAAGAGGATTTAATATGTATGGAATTAGTTGGAACTTTTTTGGATGTAGATAAATAAGTAAATATTCTTACATGGAGGGTGAATGTCTGTCCTTGTCAGGTACGTATGGAAACTTGTATTTCCCCTTTGTGATTGTGAACACTTCCCCTTCAACATGTGATAACTGAGCTCTGAACCAGGAAAAAGTTCAGTTCCCGTTATATGGTTAATGTTTTACAGCACGGAGACAGCTCTGCACTTTCATAATCAATAATTATAAAGAGTGAGAAATTTTTAGCTCCTGAGCACAAACAAGGAAAGTGAGAAGTGCTTATAGAGCCTTTAACGACTCTTTGTTGTATGAATCTTTTTTCAATGAAGCCGGGTCCAGTGTCTTTTATAACTTCTTTTGATCCAGGGAACATCTGATTGCCTTATGGAATCCTGTTGGAGCAAATTGTACCAGGTTTTTTTTGCCTTCCTCTGGATCAACTATGTCCATGGAGTTTTATATCTGGGATATGTTTATTTTCCTAATGGTTGAACTTGATGGACTTATGTCTTTTATCAACCTGACTTACTATGTAACTACAGACCTACCTGTTATATACTTTAGCAACATAATCTCTAGGTATGTAGCATTCCCTTCCAGAGATAACAGACATCACTTTCCACCATTCTCCATCCCTGGAAAACATAACCAAGTCAATTAAAGTTAACTATAAAGCCCAACTTTCAGTTTAAATCATCTTAATACATTCAGTGAGCATCAAAACTAAACATGTACAAAGTTTAACAGCTTGAGTTTAAAAACCTGTCCACGCTGCAGAGGAAGACCTTTAGCTCATAGTGTAGAAGCAGTGGTCTCTCTGTAAAGGTCTGAGAAGTCCGTTATAAGTCATAGATAGAACCCTGTAACCAACAAGGTGAACATTGCTGATTGCAGAGATATACATAAGGTCTGAGTTAGCAGAAGGTATGGTGGACTTCAGGAACAGACTTTTACTACCACACATAGCAAAGGTTCTACTCTGCAGCATGCTAGCAAGAGATAGGCTTTTAGACTAAGGGTATGCATTAATAAAAAAAAGTTGTTAAATCAACAGCAATTACTGTTATTAACATCAGTGATCAGATCACTACTTCTCATCCATCAGTTTTGTCAATTGATATGTTGGCATGGTTAGCATTAACATTTTTGGTGAGTGTACCCTTTTTTTCGTGTACATAAAAATAGCATAAAACAACAGCAACATTTGCCTAAATTGTTTTTTGCTTTACCAATATTTAACCAATCCTTATATGTATATTAAGATATAATCTTTAATATTCTCATATAGCTGTTCTATTTCTTGATAATCATATGCAAAGCCAAGGTATTGACACTTTTTTAACCCATACTGATAAATACTAGGACCAATGATGATGAGAGGGGAAGAAGATATGGGAACATATTGGACAATTTAATAATCTATAATTGGAAAAGATTAGGAAATCCTGGACTAGACAGCCAAGATGTTATGAATAATCTGCAATTATATATAAAACCTGCAAAGACTGACCTATGTGTATTGCCAATATAAAAACTGACTTTCTATGCAATATCATTTTTGCAGTATCATTGTCTGGCCACACCAAAAAAATAACTGACGTACATTTGCTAAAAAAATATATTGTTTACTGAAGCTGTGTCTAGGTGATAAAAGTTTGTGTCCTGTTTGTGACACATCTAGGTTGATCAGGAAAAAACAAGAACTTCGAGGTCACTTACTCTGAGAGAACGTTTAGCTGCTCCCCGAGTCGAACACTTATATCTGTTTGACCACCCGCTGGAAAGTTGTACAAAGCCACAAATATGCACTTGTCCGCTACTGAAAAACAAGAAAACATCATTTGCACAGTTGTTGCTAAAGTCATGACGTACTTTAGGTACAGAAACTCAGTGTGACAACAACCTATGCAATGGTACATGGTATTAAAAAAAAGGGCTGAAGCTTGACTTGAGGGCAACAAATCTTTCATAACCTTATTTTTGGATAGATTTGTCCAATGCAAACAGCAATGAAAATTACCTTTACCTTTGTTACCCATTGGAGCTATAAGAGCCCAAAACCCCAACCTCCTTAATGATTCTGCCTCTCTGTTCTCTGTCTTGTTCGGCAGAGAAAGAAAATGCTGCCCTACTTTGTTAAAAACTTCTTTAAATCAAATGTTTAGAATTGGGCCAATAAATGTGAGAAGACCCAACCCCCTCCCCATCTCTGCCCATAGTCCCCATTGGAGAGCAGCTAAGTAAAATTTAAGACTGCACTCTAGACAAATATAAATTACACATATGAATGAAGATTTTTATTTCTGTATTTAATAATACACAAATAAATGTATTTTTAAATTAAATCAGCATAAGTACAGGTAGTCTCTGGGTTACATACGATATAGGGACTGTAGGTTTGTTCCTAAGTTGAATTTGTATGTAAGTCAGAACAGGTACATTATTTAATAAAAAATGCAATTAGGACAGATGTTTGTTTCAACATATTATTCGGCAGCATGGTGTCAGTTACTGTATAAAATCCTCACTGTGAGCTAATCATAAACAAAGCAAAAAATAACTTTATGGAGCCTAGACATTCATTAACTTCTGGAGCAAGCTGTGCTTTGATATGAAAAAAGAAACAACTGCAGGGTTTGTCTTGGTCATTAAAGAGTTACAAGAGGTTATAGAACTGCTCAGCCCTTAACAACCTCAGCTGTGTTTAGCAAACAATTTCTTCTGCAAGTCATGCAAACTGCCCCCTTCCCCCATCAAGCCTCTGTCCTGCACACAAGCGAGCAGGGAAGCCCCGTTCATATCTAGGAGGCGTCCGTATGTCAGATGTCTTCAACTCAGGGACTACCTGTACCCTAAATTGACCTGGTAGAAACCTCTTGTTGAGTTTGGTCTCTCTGATGGCACAATGTTTAGGGAAATTGCCTAGGATGAACATGATGGGGGGCAGAGACCTTCTTAACCTGAAATGTCCTGGAGCTTACACAGGGTGGACTCGTGTAGCCAGAAGGGAGAATGGATGGGTGAACATTGCTTGGGTAGGGGATATCAATAGACACTGTTATCTTTCCCTTGAATATGTCTTTACAAAAGCAGTTTTCCTCAACTCCAATTCTTGGATTTTGATATAAACATTTTTTTTCATCTTTTAAAACCATTTCTTACTTTATATACCCCTGTCCTCTACAGACAGACTAAAATGTGTGCAGATCCTGGCACTGGACTGGAGTTAAAAACCTAAAGACTAGAAATTAATTAATTCAATGATGTGTTCACCAAAAACACATTTTATTTTCCTATTAATTATGCAAATTTGCTTCATATTATTATAAATCCCTCATGTAGGTTACAATGATTGTCACGCAGATCTTGATAATATAGCTATGGGCACGTATTACCATCTTCTGCTCAATTTGCATATTAAAAGCCAACATCTTTCACTATGACTGATGGAAAGCTTGAGTCTATCATTGCAAAGATGATGAATGATAAAGCTTACAATACTTGGTTTCTACTGAGCAGAAGAATGTGTTGCTTCTAACAACCAGACACATCCCAGGCTGATTAATTTTTCTAGCTCTGTTATTGGGATCTTGTAAACACTAGACTTCATTTATCAAAGGGATTTGCATCTCAGCAATGGAGACCCCAAGAGATGGAAGAGGTGTGTAAGACCATCAGTGTGTATACAAAGCTGGAATATTAGAATCAGATGGAAAACATTGACATGTCCTTCAAAAATGCTAGCTGACTGGTGCTCATGTTGATCCTATGGCATATTACTAAATGGAGTTAACCCAGAACAAATTCACGTGGGGTCAGTCACTCGGAATGTATAGAAACCAGGGGGTCTATATGACCCTATATGAGTTCAGTACAGGTTTCTTTGAAGATAAATTTAAAATGTCCTGTCTATGTACATCTGGTTTGAGATATATAGGTATGGCAGTGGTGCTGAGTGAACATTGCAGAATTCATCTAATTCATGTCCTTTGTTCTCCAGAACTTTCAAGTCCAAGTATAAGTCCAACACAATCCCGGTTTAACCAATGAGTGTGGGCCCATTGTTATTATACATAGGGGTCAGCACTCCCATTGGCTGGTGGCTGTAATGGTTCAACTGTTTCTGACAACCACCAGCCAATGGGAGTGCTGCCTGCTGAATATATTTTTAATGGGCCCAATGTTTGCATTGGCCATTGTTAGTATGGTGCACAGTGGACAGCTTTCCAATTGGCTGGTGGTTGTCAGAGGCTATTCACCCAATGTAAACACTGCCCACCGTATACCTGATGAATTTTAAACAAGAACTTATTTTTGGATTATCCAACAGCAACACTGTTACAGGCATGTGAAAAGTAACATTTATTATATTTAAATATAATATATATTCATCAACTTACCACCAGCAAGATTTGCTTGGGAGTTGGTTAGAGTCGCCTGAATCGCTGAATATCCTCTTTTGCTGGGTAAGCTCCCCATTGATCCGTCTGACTCAATTGCAAAATTTCGTGAGGAATACAAATCTGTCAGAAATCAGAGACACATTGTTATACAAAAATAAAATCTGTTTTGGTATTTAAAAAAGTATTTATAAAGCCAAAGATTGCTTTTGTGTCATATACAGAAAAACCTGGCAGGGTTAGGGTTTGTCAGAGGGTTAGGACAGAGGTAGGGCAAACTCCGACCTTTAGGCCGCATATGGCCTAGCCAGTATTCCAGTCCAGCCTAACGCCCCCTAATTATTTATTGTTGGATCCGGCCTAATTGAATTGTCACGTTATCGCGAGTTCCTGCGATATCATTGATTTGCCTGCACAGTAAGAAGCAAGAGCAGAAGCAACGCGCAGCTACCAGTATCTGGAAGGTTGACCTTGAATGTCATGTCTTCAACCCCGAATGGACCGACAAATTATTATTCGTCCAAGCGGCAACAAAGCCCTGTGTTTAGTGTGCAACGACACCAACAGCATTTCGATGCCAAGTACCAGCACATGTACAGAGACTACACCACGGATGAGCGGAAGACTGAGGCTGCTCTCTTGCAGTCACGGTTGGAAAAAACCTTTCCTTGGACACCTTATTTCTTCTGGCCTAGTGTGCCTTCTTGACCTCCTGAAATAGCCTAGTAGTCCAAAAAGTTTGCCGACCCGTGGGTTAGGGTTTAGGGCTATTTGTATAGAGTGATGGATCTTTGGTTGTTCTTGGTTCTTTATTAAAGGAAATGACTTAATTTGTGAAGTGTAATGCTATGACTAAAGCAGCTCATATACACCAGGAGGCTTGAGAAAGCATCTCATTGGAAATCCAAACTTTCTATGAGCACAAAGTGAGCGGCATAACTCTCTTTAGGGCTGGCATGGCCCTGATGAAGCAGTACGTTTGCAAACCATGAAATGTGTCAGATCTTCTGTAATCTTGATAGAGGGTAAATAATGTATTTCTTTGGATTGTTATGCTTCTCACCTTTTAAATTGAAAGCTTACGAGGGCAAGGTCCTCTCCCTAGCGTGTCTGGTACCTACTAAACTTGTTCTATCAAATCCACACTGTTATCGTACACTGCATCACCCATGTTGGTATTTTTATATTTGCATTGTTAGACGTTTAGATGTTTATATTGTACTATGCATGAGCTATGCATACATTTATGATACCAATAATTGTGTACAGTGCCATGGAAAATGATAACCCAGTATAGTGCCACAGAAACTGATGACGTTATATAAATAAAAAGTAAAAAAAAATCATACTATTCATGAAAAGGCATGCCTTGTAACTGTTTAGGTAAATATTTAAATGAGTGGGCTTAGTTCCGCTGGTAAAATTCCTCAGGAAATAATTTGATTATTCTTTTAACTAAATGACAATGCTTCACCCCACACTGTAAATGTTATTGTTAGAATTTGTTAACGCTGTCTAAAATGTTCCTAGCGAAACTGATCACATAGTATCAATGCAAAGGAAAAATTACCCATTACAACACACTATTACTAATTGAACTCCTGCAGAAAGTTCGTAATTTGGAAGATGGGTTCGGGCCCATGTGTGTGTCTGTGTATTATTGTGAGCTGTCTGTTCTTATAAATAGACTACCTAATGCTCTACAGTGGTCTGAAAATAAGACCTGTGTGGTTTTTGGGAATGTGACCCATTGTGCAGAATATTTCACCTTGAAGGTATGTTGGAGTACTAATATGAATGAATGCACCGCATTGCAGGGTATGCACATTACTATGAACATTCTCTCTGCAAATATGTGTCAACTGACCCTTAGAACATCAGCATTTTATTGCTGTCTCCACTCACTGTATATAGTACAAATAAGTCTTCTACTATTTCTGATTTCTTAACCATTGCTATATGTTATAGCAGCCATTCTTAACCAGGGTTTGGTTAGAACCCGGGGGTTCCTCCAGAGGTTGCAAGGGTTTCATCAAACATTGGCTGTTTGAGCCCCCATTTGATGATGCCTGTATGGTTCAGAGGCCAACACCAATTGATAGAGCCAGCTGCATGACTCCAATGATATTTTTAGAAGTCTATAAAGTTATTTCTAGCCACCTCTGTAGGAGGCATTCTTCCATTAGAAAGCTTTTTTTCTCACTGACCCCCCAAAAAATGGTTTTGGTTTGGCAAGGGGTTCTGTGAGGCCTGAAAATTATTCCTAAGTGTTCCTCAGGGATAAAAAGGTTGGGAAGCTATATACTTTGCCAAATGGGACTATACAGCTTGTGTATATATATATATATATATATATATATATATATATATATATATATAAATAAGAACTGTGGCCAGGCTATGGACAACCAAATATTTGCTAATATTTAATGTATAGCAGTATATAAGATCCAAAACAATTTTTTCCTGTCTTCTGTAGACAATCTAGAGTAAGTAAAGTTTTGAAGCAGCAAGGAAATTAGCATTTTCAAAAAAAACATTAACAACTGCCTATTTCTGGTACAGATTTGCTTTGAAAAAGTATAATATTTTGTTTTCAAATATAACACACATGCAAAACAAAAAAGTAACATCAAACCAGAACCGCATCAGAAATAAAATAGGCGTCCTATTTTGTTTTTCCAGTGGAAAATGAATCATGCAGTTCCCAGGTTATTGTCTTTAAGCTCAAGATTTGTGTGGGCCATGGGGGAGAACCGTCATTTGATAATAAAGATCATTTGATGATAAGTGAATGGAACAATGTTCAAAGAGCCATCAGATAGTAACGTTTACAAGAAAATGAAATACAGATAGTAAAGCTGATCCATTATACTCTATAGGGCCAAATGTTTGTACACACCGATATGGGGTTGCTGAACATTATTATTATTATTATTATTACTATTATTATTAATAAACAGGATTCATATAGCGCCAACACATTACACAGCGCTGTACATTAAACATTCTGTTCCAAATATGAGCATCAAATAAAGAAAAAAAATATGGTGCCTGTCAAGGTTGGTTTATGATAAAGAGAGTACATATGGACTCCATCCATAAAAATCTTAAAGGTATGAAGTGCTTATGTCCAACCAGTTTATGAGAAGGCTCATTTATGTGTTAAAAAGCCATTAGCCAAGTAAAAATCATATAAGAGCTGGTTTATAAACTAAACAGTGGGGTTTGACTGAAACATGGGTTTAAGGAACATCAAAAACCCAAGCCAGGCACCATTTAATCATAACTATTGACCATCACTATCTGAGCTTGTTGAACATACCATTCCAAGTATTAATATAGAGTTGGCTAGCTATACTAGCTATGGCTTTACCAGCTTTCAATTTCTGGCAAGGCTTTCTAGAACTTGTCTATAATTGTCTAATTATAGACAAGTTCTTGTCTAATTTGCGCCCATAAGAGAGCATTTGTGTGGTCAGGTACCTTGATGGGAAGACCAGGCTTACAATCATTGTTCCAATTCATCCCAAAGGTGTTCAGTAAGGTTAAGGTCACGGCTCTGTGAAAGCCACTCAACCTCCTCCACACCAAACTCATGAAACCATGTCTTTATGGAGTTGTATTAAGACACAGTCACGCTGGAATAAGAATAGGGCCTTCTCCAAACTCAGAAGATCCCAGTGGTCCACAATGTGTTTTTATGTTATAGCATTATCAGTATCTTTCACTGATGGGTGCAGTTGAGCACTAAATGATTATTAAACAATTCTCTTATGCCTCAAAATCGGTATTTAGCAACAAGAGTGATCTGAAAACATACAATAGCTGGAGACCAGAGGATGATTTGAAATACCAGAATCTAATTTTTGGAGCCAAATGACTTAAAAAATACCATCACGTTTCATAATCATAAGCAATGACCGTAAGCAAATCAGAAATCATGGTTCTTTTACCGAGCTTTGTTCTGCATACCATACATTACGGTACAAAGTGACAGCACATCATGTTATAAGGGGTGCCTAATGCACTTATGAAACAGTTTGGTGGGTTTCATCATTTGCTGTTCAAGTTCTTGGAACTGAGTTATATATAGAGTATTCCTCCCACCAGCTGCCGGGGTTTAACCATAGGAAAAAAAAGTGGCTTAGCTGCAGAGAAAGTGTTACAGCCCCTTCTCATCTATCTTATAAAATGCTTTCAATGATTTAGAAAGAAATCTAATAACTCCATCATGAGACGAGTTCATTGGGGTGCCACAGTGGGTGGATATATTTTCCATTCTGTGACCTCTTGTCTAGTAATACCTTGGTAGACTGCTGCCATCTTCCAGACCAATAAAACTGAGATATTTGGAGAAAAAAAAAAGGTGCATAATCAGAAAATAGAAGTCTCACTGTTCAGTCTAAGGTATTGTGTAAATAGGTCTTCTTCCAAAAAAATGCAATGCAAAACACAGCAGCCCGGGCCTTCAGCGGTCTGCACACCCCTCGCCTAGTACTCCAATCAACAATCTTAATACTTCTTAAACAGCAATGTTTGGAGCACGGCACAAGGGGTGTCAGAACTTTGGGGGGATGCAAAGATCCTATTCTTCAGAGTGCTGATAGCATGGAGTATGTCAGTGTATGCTGCACAAAGTAAAAAAATACCATTATACCTGAACATGCAGCCCGACATTACAGAAATAAATATGGAAGCTCAGGAAACCAAACACTGACATAAAAGTAGACAAACTAGCAAACACCTAGAGGTTCTGGGATTCCATGTTTAAATCCCACAAATGACTATCTGCTTGGAGTTTGTATCCTATTCTCTCTTTGCCTGCTCTGCTTTAGATCAAAAAGATTCTGTAAGCTTAGGTGGTGTCCTTTGATTCTTTCTATGTGTGTATGGGGATTTTAGATTACAACCTCCTGCAAAATTTGATTGGCTCCAAATTTTTATTCTTCTTCTTATATTAATAATAAAATGTCATTGGCTCCAAATTTTTCTTCTTCTTCTTCTTATAATAATATTAATAATATTAATAAAATGTCATTGGCTCCAAATGATTACATGCGGTTAAATATTAAAGTTTTTGCGAATGTGATTCAGCTTTGACACAGACAGCACAATTATTAGAAGATACTTAAATTTACGTTTTTCAGCAGATTTTCTGAAAGCAGCGTAAAAAAATAAATGTTCCTGAGAATGTAAGGGGGGATTCCTCACCTAGAAGATCATTGCAGTACCAATGAGGATGCTGAGTAAGATGAATTACCAAATGGGGTTTATGAGAAGAACTCAAATTGCTAGGAAAGTAATAGTGATACTGAAAGCATTACTGGGACTTCAGCATCGAACGCATGGAGGAACACAACCATAAACAACTTGTGTGTATAGATGGCTCCCCTTTATCATTATTAAAGGAGAGCTCCAGAAAGGGCACATGGTTTATTCTATAGTCAATACTTGTACTTTCTTACTTGCTATATATCCAAGGTCTCATTCACAATGGGCCCAATGTATTAAAGCTCTCCAAGACTGGAGAAGATAGACTATCATGGGAGAACCTGAGTGATCCGGCAAATACATATGAAAAGGGCAAATTAAAAGCGTATGCAAATATACATTAAAATACACATATTTGCTAAATCAAAAGTGCAAATGTACCTTCAGGCTAAATGGGCATAATTTGTCCAGAATGGTCGTATTATTCAAGGTGGAGCTTGGTGGCCCCATATCTGCGAGTGCTGCCACCCCTACAGCGAACAGGCAAAAATAATAACAAAATAATAATAAACAATGAAAACAAATTAGGGACTTCTAGTCTCCAACCTTCTTAAAAGACAGCATTGAGACATAGAGATGTCACCGGTGCGTTTAGAAAGCAGAAGCTTCTGTCCGAGGTAAGCATTTTTTTTTTCTTTTAACATATAATGGTGTGCATATCGATTTTTAAATTAATTTAGTTATTTCATGCAAGTTGCGTAATTAAATAATTACTGATGGTTTGCAATATAAACAAATGACATATGATCCAGTCTGCCACCATCATTAACACAGAAGTAATAATTTCCTAAGATCTCCCTGTTGATTGTGCTGCTAGATTTTTTTAGTGTTATTTTCCCATTTCCTGCACAGGGTGACAATGATGTTCCTTCTGCAGGGAAATGCCACAGCAGCATTGCCACCCATTAGACATTGGATTTTTTTTAAAGTGACAAACACCTTAAAGTCAATTTCCAGCTAATACCTTTTTAGGTATTTACAGCACCAGCGTTTTCGTCTTTACAAAAACATTAGGGTTAGTGTGAATTGTGAATACTTGTATTGCATGTTTTCATATGTGTCAGTTTATTAATTTACCTAGTATGTGCATCAGTCATGGACAACACTTTTCATTCATAGCAATAAAAAACATTTTTATATTTATTAATATTTTTATATATATATATATCAGAGCAAAATAAAATGATGTGTATGAACTTCTCCTGATTCAATCATCCCGGTTCTCCATCCCCACGTTATAATTATATATATATTGACCCAATTAATTATCCAGTTAATAAACATAAAGATAATTTTGAAATGCTTTACACAATTCATTGCCATGATCAAAGTAATTCAATCAGCACCAGGAAAAGCATGAATTTTATTATGACAATATAGAAGCACAAAGATATTCCTTCTCAAATACCCAATGTCCAGTATATATAATGTTCAGCCATTATATTGCACAATATAATATAAGGTAGTAAATTTACTTTTTATGGCCACTTTATTGGACTTGCCTACATGCTGCAAAAAATTTACATTTGGGATTGTTCCAATGTATTCTATGCTGCAGAAAAACAAAAATTCAAAGATCCATTTATTAACTGGCTGCAGGAAACTGGGAGCTACATGGGTGTAAGGGTTTGTAGAAGTTTAAACGGCCTTGTTACAATTTGAATACCTTTTTTTTACCTTTTCCTGCATTATAGGCTTGGACAAGTTCAGCAATTGCACTATCATGCTATCTCAGCAACTTCTGATACTTTCTAACATGACAACATGATTTTTAACAATACCTTATATTATTCACTATTTATACATGTAAGTTCCAATAAATTCAAAGGTGTCTCCATTCTATATGTTTCTTTATTATAAGCGATCACTACAGCAGGTGATTATACATTCAAAAACTACATTGAATAACCAAAAAATGACCAAGTTCCTTTAACAACGTATCTGAAATAAGAACGATGATCAGCTCATAGCAAGCAGTTAGAATCAAAGCTTGGCAAAAAAATGACAGCTAAAAAGTGCAAAAAAAGTTTATGCATGGGTGTGGGGGCATCACATACATTTTATAACTCACACAACTTGATAAATAGGACCTGAAGAAGCCACAGCTTCCTACAATAAATTAGTGTTATGTAACAAAAATGTCCATACACAGCATTGTACTTGCAAAAATTAGTTATTTTAGTAGTAAATGTACAAAAATATAATAATGAACAATAAACAAATATATAAATATATAGACTGTTCCAGAAAATCCTACAAAATGCTACATTTGGAGTGTCACCAAATAAAAAGAACAGAAGTATGAATACATTAGGAGATACTCTTGTCTGTTACTAGAAGGAAATAAATTAAAGCAGACACATCACAGCTATTGTTGAAATTATAAGCGGCAAAGAAACCAATTTATCATTTTAGATCTATAGCCAATTAATACAATACAGAGGGTATGCTAATTTATAGGGCCACACAGTAAAACTAAAGGGTCATTTATATTTCTTTTATAAAAGTCAGTAGATCTGGAGGAAGAACGTTATAGGTGGGCTGAAAATCTCAAATTTGGAAAAATTTGATTGCATAAGGAAACAGTCTTTTAAAAAGGCATTCTATATAAAAAGAAATATTTTAGGCCAAATGGAAGAATTTACAGACTTTCTAAATGCTTCAATCCTTCAATCCACAATCCAGATTACCTTTTGTTCACAAAAGCCGCTAATGCCGGTAACAGGGCCATCCATGGATTCCCCTCACCGGCGGTGCCTATTGCAGTTTGCTATATACAATACAATACCTAAATTTTCACAGCCACAGATGGTCATTTCCTATATACTAAATATATCATTTTTATATATATATGCCATCTGTATTGCCCACATTTATGTTTTTTAATTTCTGTACTGTGCTATGTCTAATTTTTTTCATGTTTTCTTCTTATTTTGTACAGCACAAGACGATGGCGCTTTATAAATCAATAAAAACAATGATGATATTGGTCCTCTCAAAAGGCATATTATTCAAATACAAATTCTTTTTAGGCCTATAAAGTAATCACAGAGTCCAGCCATTTATAAATTGTATGTGTCCGCCTGTCAGATTAATAAACCGCTATCAACATGAAAACTTCTGATCATTAAAATTAACCATTGGTTAAAGCAACCCCCTCACGTATTACTGACACAAGCCATGATGAACTAGTTAAAGGGTATGTGATAATCATTACTTAAATAGTTAAAAGAAAACATAAATAAAAAATAAAAATAGAATAAATTCCAAGCAAATAAATATATGCTAGGAAAAAAAGTAAAATACTCAAAACAAAAACAAAAAAAAGTCATGATAGACCTAATGGTTTTCTTTCTGCCATGATTTTCTATGTTTCCATGTTGATTGTTCAAGAATAAACTTTTCTATCTCCATAAAATGTTTCTGTTTGTGACTACCGCAATTATTGGTCACAATATTTGCTATCCCTTAGTAATGACCCACACGACCCAATTTTTGTGGGATCCCAAGGCATGCTTACATTTTTAGCATAGCTTCCTTGGATCAGTCCATGTCCATCTTAAATATTTTGGAAGATTTCACAAAGTTTGTTTTACAGAAAGAAATAGAATGTAGTTTTTTGGAGCCCCTTTATGTGAACCTTCCAACGCCATTCCCGGATAACTACAGACACATTACTAAGACAATGTGCACATTAACTGGCACAATGAGAAAATCAAGAACATGGATAATTCCGTTGTCCCATCAGATTTTGCTACCTAGAAGGTAAGGAACCTAGAGGGGATTAGGGTTAGGATAGGTAGGTTAGGCAAAAGGTAGGTGGTGAGGTTAGGTACAAGTCAGAGGGGGTTACGTTTAGGTATTTGGAAGGAGAGGTTTGGGAAAAGCCACTGGGAGGGAAGGTTTAGTGAGGAGGAAACGGGTTGAGGGATCTGGAATAAAGGGGTTCAGGTTGGGCACAAGGTGGGGGGGTGAGGTTAGGTACAAGTCAGAGGGGGTTAGGGTTAGGTATTGGTCAGGGATGGGTTGGTATTAGACACTGGGGGGGAAAGTTTAGGCACCAAGTGAAGGTAAAAGGGGTAAAGGGATCTGGAGGAAAAGGGGTTCAGGTTTGGCACAAGGTAGGGGAAGAGATTCGGTAATTGGCAAAGGGAGTCAAGGTTGGATATTGAGCAGGGAAGAGTTGGGATTAGCTACTGGGAGGGAAGGTTTAGGCACCAAGTAAGGAGGAAAGTGGTTAAAGAATCTGGAACAAAGGGGTTCAGGTAAGACACAAGTAGAGGCTTGGGGTTAAGTTTAGGCAACACAATTTGAATTTACCATTAGAGGTAACAAAATCTGGCTACAGAAGCAATAAACATTATCTAGAAACATTATCTCATATATGTAATAAACCCATCAAAGCAGAATTACAACTTAAAAATTAGAGAAGACCTTGGCTATTTTTAACAAACAATGCATCGTCTTCATACAACGGAGTCCCCACAGAAAAATGATTCAGACTTACTTTGTTAGCATGTTTTCATCAGCTGGGACTGAAGAATGACTACACCTGCTAGCGAGAGAGGAAGTTTCCAGTATGAGTTTCCTAATGAGTGTCTGTGCTGTCACAGCGAGAGGCAGCTAAGTATCAGAAGTAGGACGTGTCTTGTAGCAATGCTCAGCCATGGTCCCACACATGACTCTTCTATGACATCACTCCCCAAAAAATCTAAGGGGAGACCTGAGCATGTAGGAGTGCCTGAAACTGCACCAGACTTGTGTCATGGATCGTACGGTGTAATATCACTGCTCCCATAGGTCATGGAAAGTACATTTTGTTTTTGTGACTTTTTGAAATATAAAAATGTAGCGGCCCAGGCGAAGGCTTTTGTAGTGTGGATTTATCTTTGCTGTACGTGTCATAAAACCCAGACTGCAAATAACTCCAGGCTGCTGTCTGCGGTATCGATGGGGTATGTGTAATGCCAAAAGTGGTGAGCGTGGGTCTTCAATTCATGGGGCCCCACTAATACAATGGGATCATGTATAATCATAGCCTTTTAAGCAGATGTGTACTCTAAAAATATGATTTATTAAAATGACCTGATAGTTGTGATGGTCTTATGGCCATCCTAGTCCATCCCAGATAAAATGGTCTATTGGAATTCATCAGAGCTTTCTTCCATAGGAGCGGAAATAGTATGTATGGATGTCCCAGCTGTTCCCCTGGCACATGAGCAATACAACACCTTATGTCAATACTGCTAATATTGTAGCTGGGGAAGCCAGTGTCACATGACTTGTGATGGACTATTTGCCATGGAACAGGTTACAATGAGCCGTAGTGGCATGTCACTAGATCAGGGGTGCCTAACAGGTGGATCGTGATTTACCGGTAAATCACATAGGCAACGCCAGTAGATCTCAGAGCCCTGCCTTTCAAAATAAACTCTACCACGCACAGGAGTTAGTTAGTTAAGTCCAACTTTTTATTGTTGGTAGATCATTTTGACTTGGTCATTTTAAAAGTAGCTCACAAGCCAAAAAAGTGTGGGCACTCCTGCTCTAGATGGGTGGAATTCAAACACTAGAACAGGGTTTTTCAAGTAGAGTTCCTCCAGAGGTTGCTTGGGGTTCATTGAACAATAAATATTTTGTGCCTCTCTGGTCAGCGAGCAAGTTGGTGCCCTGAAATTGGTGTCACATGACTAAGCTTTCCTCCAATCATTGAGCTCCTTCTACTTTATTAAGCAAAAGAGTTCTGACCCACTCCACTGTTTGAACACCACTGCCCAGATCTTTATGTAGTGAGGAAGAGCAGATAGCGATGTACATCGTCAATCCAGAGACTTCCTGTGCAGTACTTTATTTCTGCCATTAGATGTCCTCAGACTGATGGCCAGTATCATTCAACCCACTTTCTCTAAGCCCGGGTTGTAAATAACCCACCCCAGTCTGTGACTGGACGTTGAAGGAATAAATTGAACTAATTAGCTCCTCATGCTGATTCTACCTCCCCCATCTGATATCTGATATACATGAACAGCAATAGGTTGATACCAGGTCAAATCAGGTATTTAGACAACTTGCATTTGGAAAAGTACATTTAATGATTTATTATTGAATACAAAGATGCAATTATTTGTGTCTTTAATATCAACTTAGATTCCAGCTTTCATTCACTTTATGCAAAGCCTACCATTGCTGATTATTGCCTAAAGATTGACTAGAACTCGCCTTATTGACTTTCTTTAGGGTGCATACATTTTTTAATCCCAGGCAGCTGCTTATTCTGTCTTTATAACTGATTCCGAATGGGCATAATCCAGTGACTTGGGTCCTGTACCAAAACACAGCCTTAGCCAATACAGAGCCAGGGTTGAGGAAAAAGGGCAAATACAAGGATATGGTTATGTTGCATGTAATCAAAAAAACATCAAAATGCTACCTTGTAATGGGGTATGTTTAATTTCTTTACGGTTGCCCACTGGGCAATCAGGTCATGTGATGAAATTACTTTTAGTTTATTCATTTGTCCTATATTCACTGCCTCAAACAACCATGCCGGCACACATTACACAGGCACGCTCCAATATTGCCACCCTCAGGAAATGAGAAGCAGCAGTCACTGGAGTATGACTTCAAAGTGGCTGAAGAAAATCAGCAGAATGGAAAAAAAAAGGAAATCAGTATTTTATTTTAAAACATACATCATATTAGGTTATGATGCACAGATCTCAAGCAATGTTAGGCAACATCATGCAGTTGGTGTTTACATGAACCAATTGATTTTAGGGCATGCATAATACAAGGCTGCTGTGCATGGGCACTCAAAGATTAAAAATTGCAGGGGGCCATCAGTCTGCAAGGATGAAAAGTTGGCAATTAATATATATTTACCTATTTGTCCTGTTTGAGCTATACATCAAATTCTTATGGCTCATTTACAACAGCTGACATGTGGCTGCTGTAAACCCACCCAGGGGACTGGGTTATTCTTTTATAATATTGGCTCTTCTGACGGGGGAAATTGGATGTTCCTTCTGTTCCATTGGTTCCTTATTTCTGGTGCTGTGCCTACAAAGTGCTTGAGATTTGCAAACGAGTCCAAGAGATTCCCTGCAAACCCAAACCTCATCCCAACTTAACACGCTTTGTGCATTACAATACAATACACGCTTTGTGCAATTACAAGCAAGTTTAGGTATACACCAGGTCCAGTTTAAGCAATATACAGCATGTTCATTACCATACGGTGTAGGATGCAATGCTGGTTACAGTTTTGAAAAAATTGGTAATTTGATGACTATATTAATTTAGGAAAATGAAACTACTTAGCCATAGACACAGATGTCTACCAGATACAGAGAGCCAGTAGGTTCTCTGCAACTGGAAGTAATTGATTAGACATGGTCTGAAGACCCACTGGTTGGCAATAACTGGCTATGTCCGATATGAAGACCCACTGGTTGGCAATAACTGGCTATGTCCGATATGAAGACCCACTGGTTGGCAATAACTGGCTATGTCTATTCTGGAGACCCACTGGTTGGACATAATTGTTTATGCCTGGCCTGGAGACCCACCAGTTTGAGATAATTTATTAAGTCTAACAAAGACCCACTGAATGGAATTAATTGGCCATGTCTAGTATGAAGACCCACTGGCTGAATTTATTGATGAAGCTTGCTATGAATATCTTCTGGTTAAAGTTAATAGATTTACCTGAAGACCCACTGGGTGAATTAAATTTAATAAGCTCAGTCTTTACACCCACTGGTTGGATGTAATTAATTGATGAAGACTGGTATTTTGGTGTTTTGAGATATTGATTAAACCAGACTTACTGGTTGAATTTAATGAGTTAGTCATAAAGAACCACTGGTTGACGTTATTATTAAGTCTGGATGGAAGGCTATTGGCTGTTTTTAACAAAATAGCCCGGTCTGAAATGGACTTTATTTAGTAATTGACTCAAATTATTTTCATCTAGTATTTTATCACCATATGGAACATTGTTTTATTTCATAGGCTGATTCCTTATTGATGTTCCTTAAAACATTTCTTGATTTTGTATTTATGTGGTTTATCTAGCCATTCTATCTAGCCATGAGAATTACACTCCTCCGCTACATCTCTGTTCTATTTTTTATATTCCAGTAGGTCTTGCCCTGGGAAATTCTGAGACAAGCTTCAAGCTGTTAATTTACAGCCAGCATGTTAAACCAATGCTTCCTAGTTTGAGAATAAATTGATACATTTTTCTTTCTAAAGCCTTTATTGCAGCTAAACCTCTAAAGATTTTAAAGTTCTAAAGTTTTTTGCCCTTTTTCCTCTGGTGTTAAATACTGCAAAATGGGATTTTATTATGATGTTACTTTCCAAAGTCAGACCTCCTGAAGATTTAGTCCTCTCAATTCAGCCCTTTAATTTATCTGATTTAGCATGGCTGGTTCAGAGGATCATCATAACAGCCAGGAAACCGGCATTTTTTAAAGTAAGTCATCAGAGGCAGCCTTTATATTACTCTAGTAACAGGCGCTCTGTAAAATAAAAGGAATAATGGACCCAACATTGAAAATCAGTCTTCTTATTATTTCTCATTACCTAAAGCCAAAACTTTTGAGTTTCTTTGTATGTGAAATGGTTAAACTCCTGAGGTTTTATTTGGCTCCCATGTGCCATTGGTACATTTCCCATTTTCCTGTAACATGCCAATGGTCCATGAATATCCCCTGGAGAATGCAGGTTTTTCACCAACTTCTATAGCATGACCAGAGGCTGATTACCTTCCTGGTATGTCAGAAAACTTTGACCAACTTCTTTGGTATGTTTCCTGTAGAATGTCCACCATCTCTGAACATCCTCTTACCATGATCTCATGTACCATGGCTGCAGTTACTAACCAGTAGAATTCCTACAGTTCCTAACCACCTAGTGTGCCATATGTCTTGGGTTTCTGCCCATCTCTTATAGTACAGGTAGTCCCCGGGTTACATACGGGATTGGGACTGTAGGTTTGTTCTTAAGTTGAATTTTGACCATCTCCTGTAGCATGTTTAGGGTCTCTGACTATCTCCTGTGGAATTTATTGTACATTGAATAATCACCAATACCATCAGCATTACTGGTAACATGAAACACCTGATCAGCAAACAGGTCTTCAAAAAATTAGCCTACTATGAAGTTTGAGGTTTCTGTTGAGGTGTAATCTCAAATTTCTAGTATTTTCACTGAATGATTTACTGTAACAACACAGGATTCACCTTCCCTGCACATCCTATGCAAATCCCTTTACAGAAATGATTTATAGATTAGAAATTATTCTCACTTCTCTAAAACATTCTAAACTTTGATAATTTGCTGTGTATCCTATCAGCATGTCAGTAGGCACAATGCCAAAGAGATAAAGGCTGCAATTTTTTCCAATTAAAGACTGCAATTTAGGAAAACCTTTCCGAGGTTAGTATAATATGGTTTAAATGTTATATTGTACATCTGTGTGGTACGTTCGTGTAATGATTGTATTGTTAAAAATTGTAAAAGTGTTTGTGCAGCCAACTTTTTGGGAAGGGTTAAACCTCAGATCTGTTTATATTTTTCATCTGTGCCCTGTTGAAATTTATATTTGTCCCAGTGAAGAGAAATTCTCTATAAAGTGAAGATATTCACACGTCTCCATTCCTGCATTTGCTGTGTCACGTAGTAACCTGTAGCATTACGAGGGTCCAATATTTTTGAATTGAACAGGAAAAGATCAAACATAGCACTCCACAAGGCATATTAGTGTCACCGTATGTTGTAATGGGTTGCAATGCATTTACATCAGAGCTTTGTTGCCTTAAGGCAGGGGTCGGCAAACTTTTATGCCACTAGGCCATTTCAGGAGTGGGCGTGAGCACACTAGGCGGGAGTCCCGCCCTAATGGCCCCACCCACAACCAGGGAACGCCCCCTGAAGTGAAATACCTCTCCTTCGTATGCATTGTGGAGGAGGGGGATTTACCTTCAGGGAGCGTTCTCTAATTACCACGCGGTAAATAGGAGAGGAACAGCAACGAGGCGGCACCGGAGCTTCAGCGACTCCGGTAGTTACCAACGCCCCCTGCCAAATCTGGATGGCAAACCGCGGCTCTGGGGCCGCAGGTTGCCTGCCCGCATTAGGCCGGATCGGCCAGGGGGCGTTAGGCCAGAACAATCTACCGGCTGGGCCGTATCTGGCCTAAAGGCCGGAGTTTGCCGACCCCTGCCTTAAAGCATTGGACTGCCATTTAGAATTAATATGCATATGCACAAATGCTGAAGCAACAAGCTCTTTTTCAAAAGTGAGTTTTAGCCCTTAGGCAGTTGTTAGCAGAACAGATGTCTCCATTGGAAAATTTATTTTTTGTTCCGTTGATAGATGTTATGTTTTGAATTTCCAGACACTTTTTTTTCCAGTGACAATGGTTATAAATAGAGGGTGAATCTCCCCAGCAAAGAAACCGACACATGACAAGGGGCCTACTCCATCTTTACTGTATCCAAAATGGGTAAAAAAACATTTGAGTACACATATAGAATATATCATAAAAGAACCTGGGTGATCAAGCAAACCTGGAATGAATTTCTTTATACTCATTTGCTATTAGTTAGCACACTTTTTTGTTTCTGGACCAGATCCATCCCAGGTTTTCCCATGATAGTCCATCTTCTCAGTCTTGGAGAGCTTTAATAAATAAAGCCCAGTATGTATTGCAGTTGTAGTATTCTAAAGCAGCTGTTGAAGGTAAAACTATCATCTGTTAGGTAGAACCTCCTGCTTGCAAAATCACCCAGGGATTATTTATACAGCAGTGAATCTGATATTCACTGAAACAATCCCTGGTGGAGCTGCCATTGAAACACATGGACCTGGATGATTCTGCACCAGGGAACGTTTCAGGGAATATCAGATTCACTACTTTATACATGGAGCCCCAGGACTGGATAAAAAAAAAAATGTAGCAATAAAAAGATACCTTATACCAGGGTTCCTCCAGAGGTTGCTAGGGGTTCATTGAGCAATGAGCAGTCAGGTCAGTTTAATGGAAACCAATGTTCTTTATGGCTATCTGTAAGGGTGACATTCTTCCCACTGGCCAGCAATGTAAGAAGCATTCTTCCTACTGCTCAACACACTAAAATATGAAGAGTTGTGAATTTCATAATTATAGTAGAATTTCCCCGAGGATCTTAAAATTATTTCAAGGGGTTCCCCCCATGTTAAAAAGGGCGAGTACCACTGCTTTAGACTACAGCACTCAGCTCCGGTGCCTAGGCACCAGTGACCTTCTGAAAAACCTGAGGATCCCAGTTCTTGCAAGGCAGCAATAAAGAACAATTTATTTCATTTGTTTTAAAAGAAATTTTATTATACCTATATGTATCAGATTTCATCAGTCGTTCTCCTAGTACTGACCATAAAATGTAAAAAAGAAACTGACTGGTGGATATAGTCAACACTGGCAGTTTTTGAACCTATCATTAAGGAATAAACATAGAAGCAGTCATTTGCTGACCATTCCTTTTTGTTAGATCTTTGTATCTGCTATCAAATATGTATTGCAGGGACCTGCCTGATCTGATTCAAACTGAAAAGTTTTGCTAAATTTATAAAGATTGTACAATTAGATTTATGTAGGAAGCTCCAACAGACATCTGACATTTGTTGGTGTACCAGAAGGCCGGCCACCCAAAGTGGTTCCTCCAGGCCACTACATCAAAAGTGCTTCCCTGCAGGGGCATAATGGCCTATAGATGGAACCACATGGTGCAGCAAAGAATCGTAGATGTCTCGGTAAATGTCAGATGCCAAAGATCCTGTTGGTTGGTTTCATTAAAACAATAAAAATAAATACCGTAAAACAAGTATACTTTTCTATGCTGTATTACATTCATTTGTTTTATCTATGCATATGTTGTGTTTAGTATCAGACATTCAGCAGAAGCCTCCAATGGGTCTGCTTTATAAAAACCAGAGTAGGTAGAGTACATGAGCCATCTAGTGGGAAAAAATCATGTACACAGTTGATGGCTGATCAGTTATTTATGTACCAAGGTTTATAGACCTTATATTTAACTATAAAATATTCAGCCTCAATATCCTTTTTTGTTTGACGAATCCTGTGGTATCTCTGCCTAATTTAATGGAGGTTTTAGGACGTTTTCAGGCTTTTTCCGGGATTTATTTGAATAGTTCAAAATGTAGGGCTCTTAATGGTACTTTGTAGCCAGAAATAGTGAAGATAATTAAAGAACCTTTTCCTTTCCAATGGGAACCAAAAAAACTTAATATTTGGGTGTATATATCTCCCCAACCTATGATACCTTGTATGCTGCCAATATCACTGACTTAGTGAAACATTTGATAGGCCTTTTTGAAACGATATCAAATTTCACGATTAGGCCGTATTGCTTCTATTAAGATGTCTTGGCTACCAAAGCTTTTGTACCCTGAGAGTTATTCACTAGATATACCTATTCAGGTTTTAAACTGTTACAACGTAAGATATTAGAATATATTTGGGGGGCAAAGCATCCACGTGTCCCCAGACATACTTTATTTCGAACTAGGGACACGGGAGGCCTATCAGTTCCGCACTTGAGCTCGTATTATAAAGCGACCCAGGTGACTCCTTTTTTATCGTGTTATATACGGAAAGACACCCAATAAATGGGTATCTATTGAGAATGCAGTGGTAGCACCAGCTCACAATTTGGAACTCTATTAAACAGAAAGGGGGTCTTACGTCTTGTCATACACCAGTAGCTCCTATTATAGGGAACCCCATGTTTCCCCCTGGATTGGAGGAGCCAAGACGCTTCACTTGGTGGGTGGAAAAGGACCTTTATAGAATACACTGTTTCATTAATTTGTCTGGGATACTCCCTTTTAGTGAGTTCTGTGAGAAACATGAAGCTCCCGACAGAACTCTTTAAGTACCTTCAAATTAGGCACTTTGTTCAATTAAGGCTGCGAACAACTACCGGTATTTATATTATGACATGGTTTGAGAGACTATGTATAAATGACCCAAATACGAAAGGAGTTTTATCAAATTTATATAATAATTTAGTGCAGACCAGTATGGACACTCCATCTTATATATGGGAGGCGGATTTGGGTTTATTGCTCGAGCAGGAATGGGACCAGATTTGGTCCACGGCAGCACACTGTAGCATTAATGCTTCACCGGTGGAAGCGAATTGTAAACTAACGAGATGGTACATGGTGCCATCGAGGCTTACTAAGTTTCAGTCAACCTGTACAGGCAATTGTTTTAGAGGCTGTAATACCGCAAGAACCCTTAATCATATATGGTAGGAGTGCCCCAAAATAAGGAAGTTTTGGATGAGAATATACCAAATAGCTTACACTATAGTGGGTCGTTCTCTTCCTAAGAGACTTTTGAATTTGAAACCATCAATATGTACTATAAACCAATTTAAATTACCATATTTGTTTACTTCAGCTAAAATGTTTTTGGCCAAGGCGTGGTGGCCTACAACCCCCAATGTGTAGCAGGTTAAGAACAAAATGTTTTGGTTCCTAGTAAATGAGAAGATGAAAGCTTTACTGAAGGCCTCTGTTCCCAAATTCAAAAAATATGGTCGCCATGGATTGAATAATATATGCCCATGGGTTGGGATCAGTCATTGTTGATTATATAGTCATACTACTGACCAAGTATGAGGTACCTTTTTTATCTTTGTTTTTTACTTATTTTTACATTGTTTTTGCTGCCTGCTTTCCTTTCCCTTTCTTTCCTTTGTCATTTTGTTTTTGTGTTGTTATATGTAATAATAAGGGTATTTAGGTTTATATGTAAATGTCTCGTTTTGAGGATTTATAACTATAGCCTTGATTTTTTGGCAAACATTGGAAAAGAAAGGATAGTAAGAAAAGCATATGGTACATTAAGTACAATATAGTGAGAATAGAAAATATGTATTCATTAAGTACAGGGGAAAATTAAAGACTGATTTATAATCTCAATATAGGTATTATTTAAAGGATGAAATATTGAGGATGATCTCTCCTCTTTTCATACATCACAGAGAGAAATACACTAATTTTGATATGAATTTGATATAAAGTCACTTGTCACAGGTTTTCTTTTATCTTTTCTTTGACACAAGTTAAACAAATTAGGAGTTTGATTGTTTTAAAAAGATGTGTTAGAGAGGTCAAGAGAAGCGAGGTAAGCCGACAATATCATAAAGAATTATTAAGGATATAAAGGGAAGAGATTGTAAAATAGTAATCAGAAAAGAGAAATAAAAGATTTTGAGGGGCTAAGTGGATTAGGATAGAAGGATATAATAGAAAAAGTTAAGATATTGTATTGTAATATTGGTTGGATGTAGATTAATAGGTTTTAGTATGACATGAGGCATTTTATTTTGTTTGTTCAAATGTTTGTATATTTAAAATGAAAATTAATAAATTGAAACAGAGATACTATCCTACTTAGGTAATATAAAAAATAGAGACAAAAAAAAAAAAATCAGCCTTGAAGAAGGGGGTGAGGGTTTAACCCCTGAAGCGAGTTGGATTTCTTATACAACTATCTACTTGCTTTGATTGTGGAATAAACTTGTATTTAGACTTATATTATGATTTGATGCTTTAATCTCAAGATTTGTTCTCTAGTGATTGCCTATTTAAACTAAAAACATGAATGATGATATATCAGTGTTCCAGGAGATGCAAAGGCTTACAGATTGTAATGAGGGAAATGCAAAGAGAGCAGAAATCTTTTCTAATTCTACTTACAGCTAATACAGGGTGTAGCTTCCATAACTGTAGAAAGCATTTCCTGTACATGGGGTATGTCAGTCAAGAGGATTTAAAAAGATTTGTTACTCCCCCATGCTCATAAGCAAGCCATATTGGTCAGTAATGGGGGGCTAAATCAGATATCTCAACATTAGCGCCTATATTGGTGCGATCTCTCTGAACACATTTTGAGGCCATTAGGAACGTCCCCTTTGGAACCCCTGGAGGAACCCTAGGAGAATCATAAAACTGAGAATGGCTGACCTAGACTCAGGTACGTTTACAGCTTGCCATACATGTTACAGTCCAGTTGGACAAAATATTCTGATTCCACAGTCTTTGTATAATGTCTAGATTTACCAAATTGGTTATATGACAATAAACCTAAACAATCCAAATTATTCATACTGTATGCAATAAGGTGAACCCTAAATATGTTTTAGATGCATTAAAGATATAAGGCTGATAAACAGTCCTATTATTTTGTAGGAAGAAGGATGCTGTAATATCTAAGAGATTGCTAAATCAATTTTGTAATGCCTATGGGAACGTTAAAGTTCACTTTCTCTGGTTTGATAGCAATTAAAGTGAGAAAGGTAGTAGTGGAGTGATATAAATATATAGCATAAAGGTTCTTTTTAACAGGATATTTGCCAACCCTAATTATGGAGACAAAATTGAACAAGAACAGAAAGGGTTTTTAAGAATTTTTTTATATATATATTACAATACCATTCAAAGACAAACAGTAATAGAGTGCTCAGTGTGTACGATTATTACAACAGATTCACTGAGCACTGTAATACTGGATTTGTCTTTGAATGGGTTTATATATATATATATATATATATATATATATATATATATATATATAATAAATCACTGAAGCCTCAAGAAAGCTTTACCATGGTAATATATTTCAAAAGCCATTCTCAATATTTTAAATCTGCAACAAAGGATACAACTACTGCTTGTCTAGGTAGTTCCTGTTAAATGGTGATGATACTCTGTCTCCATGATATTAGAACACCGGGCAGTAGTCCGTTCAATCCGAGCAGCCACAGGGCAAACTGGGATGAGAGATTGATAGATAAGGCACGCCACTATGTTTAATTTGCGAAGGGACATCACCTGTTCCTTTCTGCAATGAAGCCCTGGCTGATGGCTGAATTTTCATGTAGTTTGCACTAATTCTTATGTTTAAACAAGAGGTTCCAAGTCAACTAGCTCTACTTTAAGCAATAACATTCCGGTACAAGACCTGACCCCTACACCATTTATATAATTTACTCAAGATAATATTGCTACAAGGAAGACATTCAGTCAATATAGAGATGTATGTTGCCACTTTAAACCCAGCCTTTCGTGTTTTTCTATTTTGAATTTCTATGAATATTGTTTATTGCTGAATATTATTGCTACATGTACATTTGAGTCAATTTATGTATTTCATTGACATGCAATGATCATGTAGGCTGCCAGAAGAACATTGGGGAATTGTCCACCTTTTAGATTTGTTGTTACAGACTTAAGACTTATCATTGATGTGACATTATATTGCATGGCACCCCATCCCCACCAGCTACATAAAACATCATAGAGGGTGGTGGAGGGAAAGGAGGAAAAGCTGGGACAGAGCAGACAGACAATCCCAGACATGAAGAGGAATATGACATGGCATGAGGGGATTGGCACTAGTGAATGGACGATTCCTGGTGCAGATAAACTCACCGGCAAGTTCAAAAGCACAAGACAAGGGAATAAAAAACAAACATTCATGGAAAGGTGACATGCTGAAGGCAAGGATTCAAAGTATGAAATTTTTCTTCAATGATTTTTTTTTTTTGGTACCTTTCTCAGTTATTGAAAAAAAGTCTAAAAAGTAGCCATAAACCTACCAGTTCAGCATAAGGGACAAAAAGCATACAACACGCATCTCGGTTTTATTAGCAAGTACAAAGTCAATTAGACTGACAATGCCTTTATTTAAACAGCAGAAAATCATTGATAACAGTTAGAGTCAAGTCTACATTATCGCCCAGCTACAGGAAAAATATAATATATACGTTTGTTGTTAGGATACAAATTCAGAACAATCCCTTTAGGTTTAATTGGTCTAAAAATACCAAGTCGCTAGCCACAAAGTTGCACGTCTGTCCTCAACACCAAAGTGGGCAGGATCAAAAAGGCAAGTCTTTTTGGCGTTGCACCCAAAAAACCCAAACCAGCGACAAACAACCAGAACATTTCAAAAGGGAAGAGAATATGTATATATTTAACAAAATTTATATTTATTTTTATATAATATTGAAGATAAAACTATTCATAATTACTGAGGTGTACTGATGAACAATTTTTTTGTGTTTTGGTATGAACGGCCTTTTTCTGTACAAAAACAACAATTCTGGCATGCATTTTATCCCCAATGAAAACCAGGTTTGAGGAATAAAAGTAGTCAATCTATAGCTATAACATTTTGCACAATATTAACTCTTGGAACGGGCAGGGGCCGACTTCTTAGACTGCCAGTGGCCAAAGTGCATCAACCGCCTATTCTGCTCTCCAAAACACAGATGGTGCAGCATGGTGTCTCCTACGAAGGTTCATGCAGGCTACTGAAAACAGTAGCCATTGTGGGAGTGGAGGGAAGAATTTGACTAGCTATGGGCCCAGAGAAACAGAAGGGAAACCAACCCTGCTTAAACATTGTTGTTGTTTTTAGTGGGGTTCTGTTCCACAGGGAAGGGCCTTTTGGGTTTGAGCTACACCAACAGAGCTGGGAATATGTTCGCTTTCAGAGAAGGAATATAGAGGAACCTGTAGGAACTCTCAATGCTATGACTGAGCATACCTTCTGCTGAAACATTTTACATTTTGTGTTCCACAAATGGTGTCAGAACAGGTATGTAGTAGCCAGACTTTTACCAGACAATATTCTGCTGTCCTTCCCCTGGCCTCTTACATATCCTTCCAATACCAAAGCCATATCATGTGCAAGGTTTTCTTGTTGTCAAACAGAATTCCTCTTAAGAGCCAACCAAACTAGCACACTATTCTCAGAAACTTGTATATGGGCATCTACAGGTACAGCTAATTATGTCCAGAAAGACAAGATTATGAAATCCTATTGGGAATGGGAAGGTGATTTTTGCCCCAAGGTAAAGATAACTGCACAAGATTGAGCTCTGCCACAGCAGGAAGGACCTGGGGTGAGTGTAGAATGGTTCATCAGAAGTTGGGGGAATGGGAGTATGTTAATCTGTTACTTTATCCAGTCAAGGAAAGGTAGCAGATTTGGGAAGCATAAGACTTTTCCCTTTTCTCCTAGGATACAATGCTCAGACATGAGTGGTCAATCACCAGAACCTGAAGGTATTTTAGGGGAGAATTTCTGGATGCAACTAGTGCATCAAAAGGTATTTTGCTTGGGGTTTTCCAAACAAGATCCCAGCCCTTTACCCTAAAGTCCCATTCTCTTGGGACCAAGGTGCAGAAATCATCAATGATCATCCCTTGTCCCCAACTGTTGGTAAATGAAAAACCTGTGAAATATGGGTGCTTTAGATTCTTATTTGCCCTTATGTTAAATTACCTTGATTATTGGCTACCAGCTAAGTACTCTAGGTGAATGGAAGGTTTAGCGTTGCACTAGGTATGATACAGGTTTAAACAAAGTTCTCCTTTTCTACTGAAAGCCAACAGCCCCTAAAATTCACTTTATTTACCTGTAAAGTTAATAAGGCTTCCCTATAACCATCTATTGCTTTTCTCATATACATAAGTAAACAAACACTGTAATGAACAATATATATTATATATAAAGGTTAATGACAACATGAACAAAAATACAATCAGGTTAGTAGTTGATGCTCCCTTTTGTTAAATGACATTCATAATAGACCTTAAACAGACACTTGGAAAGAACACAGAAGGCAAAAAGGAGTATAAAATGTACAGCTAAAGTACCAGAGTACAGTCTTGGGACTTGTAGTTGTGTGAACTGATTGATGTGCCAGTCTCTGAGGGTGTCTGTGCTTAGTGGCTCTTGGGTGAACCAACATGAGAAATGTGGGTACTCGCCAACATCTTGCTTAACAGCCTTTCATGGTGAATAGGTACAGTGCAGTAAATCCCTTTCATCCATAGTGTGGTACCAACCACATGGTGTACAGACTGAAGGTAACAGCAAGTTTAAAGTGAACCTGTCCTCTGACAAAGAAAACAGGATAGCCTATGTGAGGCCTTTCCCATCGTCACATATTTGCTTTGGATTTTGTGCCAGGGGCAGAGACAGGAATCCAAGTCATAGAGTTTACCTACGTCTATTCAGCCCATGTGAGCAGCTAAATCCCCAGTTATGTCTTGTTTGAAATTGGGAATGGCCTACAATCTCATTACTCCTACCAGCCAAATAAAGCAGCCAGCTGGCAGGGGAAAGTATTTTTTTTTTTTTTTTTACAAATGTTCATTTAAGTAGCACTGATAAAGGCAGCAATCCTGACTGCAGTATCAGACTGATTTCTGGTAAATGAATTAGGATACATGTGTGTTGCACTGTATAAATGTTAGTGAGCCATAATAAACCTTGGTAAAGAGATATTTTGAAAACCACAAGTGCTAAAAAGTTTTCCTATCATATTTTTGGTGCAGTCAGGATTAAATACATTAACTAGGTATGATAGAAAGTAAGTCTTTTTTGCTGCACAGAAAGCTAAATGCAGTCAAAATATCAGGCAATAGGTGACTGCATCCATTGCAAGACACATTATCTGTATGTCGGAATATAGGCAAAAAGATGAAATAAGCACAGCCACTTTCAGAGCAAATAGACACAATCAACTACATGAAATGTCCAGTTAAAGGAGGAAAAAAAAAAAAACTCTTCACCTTCTCTAATGAAAGTTATCCCCCTGGTATTAACAACCAGGAGAGTTAAGCCCACATATTCAGCTATACTAGACTTTTTAAAGCCACTATAACAAAATCAATGAGCCACAATAGCAGTCTTGCAGCAAGTGGCACTGCAAGACCATGGAAGTTAAATGCCTGGTAATCACAGCAAGATATCTAAAGATACATTAGTGAAAAGACTTCTGATTGAAAAAGAAGTCTCACTATCATTTTTAGAAAGTTTTTAAATTTCACAAAAGCTCCCTTTTTTACCTCCATCAAAAGACTCAGATAAGCTTTTTGGTGAAGTGCTGGCAGTGTATCTTCTACCCCAAACACAGCAGTGAAGACATTTAAGTGCATAAAATCTAACTACCATTACACTACCATGACGAGGGAAGAAGAATGCAAAGAGTTTTTTTGTAAGTTCTGCAACTGCCATGCCCCAACTTCCCCCTCATCTTCTTAGTGTTAAGGGAAAAAAAAAAAAAAAAAGACAAAAAAGTGAGCAGAAAAAGTGAAAGTATAAACTTCAATATAAAAAAAACAAAGCTAAATAAGTGTTTACATTTTCTCACAAAAAAAATTACAAATAAAATATGATTATTTGAAGGGAAATTACAGGACAAATGGAAATATTCCACCCTCTGCAAGAGGACGTGGATTAAGTCCTATGCTTTTCGCAGCCATCTTTTAACAACTGACCCATGCTTTAGGTGCTTGAAGAACTTGAAACTTGATCAGATTGAATTTAAGAAAATGGTATTGCCGACTTGTTGTGGGTGAACATTACAGGGCTGTCAACATTACTTTGGTACAGGCCAACCAATAACAAGTAAGCAAGGTAAAAGCTTATCCCCTTAAAGCTTGTAGCTTACCAAGTAGTGAAGAATGTATGCAGATATAAGCTCTGAAACCAAACACAATGTAGTCAAAAATGGCAGCTCCCATTACTTCAATCCTGACCAGTTTAATCTGGAACTAGAAATCTCAGCAACTTTATCTGTGTGGGAACAGCTCAATGTCAAACGCTCACTGGCCAGTGATGCCAAAAGGTAAAAGCTACAAGTATGGTCAATAGTACAGAGAAGCAATGAGAATGACCATCGATGAGTTTTTACCTCTTATGTACTCACACTGACATAATTCCAATAAAGTGAACTTATACTCCACCAAATATTTGTCCAAATTTAGTGCAGGCGCCATATTTTTTTGGCACCTTCTCATTTAGTTTCACTTGGCTACCCATTTTTTTGGCTAAGCACCACCAACTGTTACCTTGTGAGCCAAAGATAATTTCCTGTCTATTAAGACTGCCTTGGTTGGCATTAAAATTAGGAGTTGACAGGTCTTAGCCATAAGTAGCCTTAGCAGACCTAGCCAGTAAGTCAGGTCCTGCTAACAGCGTGATTAAAATTTTTAGCCATGGCCTTGTGGGATACATTCCTAGGAACAATTATTAAAAGCTTAAAATGGAGTACAGCTTAATTTTAAGTTCATCTAACCAAACCAATTTTTTCTTAAACATCTAACTGTATGGCCATACCTCAATCAACTGGCAGAAAAAGCTGTAAATTAAACCAATTTGCTTGCCAAATCCCTGTGAGCTGCAGGGGGACAATGTAGCCTCTTCATATTATTAAACCGAAGTGGTTAAGCTTATGGAAATAACCAATTCTCCTGGAACTCCCCTTTAAAACACAGGGAACAATACACAGAACCGGTAAATTTTTTCCAGAAGTATCAAGACTAATAGGTTAAATATTTAGAAAGTTCATGCACAAAGTTACATGAAAATCAAATGATGGAGAAGACATGGAGACTCTTTTCTTCCAGAGTTGCTGGTCTGGATGGGTCCATTGTTCGGCTGATAAAGGAAAGGAGTGCTTTAACAAGATAATTCCAGTGTCTGTGGAGCTTCCTGGATCTCGTTTGTCGTGGCAGTGCCGGGTATGGTGTCTAGGTTGGCATTGCTGGTTTGAGATCGGCTGCGTGGGATTTCCGTTGAGCCGCTGCTGGAGGCAGAGTGAGTGCGGGATCGGACGAGTCTGGTCATACTTGCCGATGGCACTGCAAAACGAGAAGAAAAAAAAAATGGGTCAACACAAAAGCAAACTTTGTTACATTTGCAGATTTGTTTACTTCCAGTTTAAAGATCCACACACAAAATAGATTACTTTAAACATTTACAGAAAGAGCACCAATGTGAAGGCTGGCCATACATGTGCCAATTTATAAGACTTCTAAGCCTCTGGCAATGGCAAAATAAAAGAGAAAACTATTACACATGGCTTTGATCTACCACATAATTTGATAGATGGTAAAGACTTTAACTCTGCAATAAACTGAGATCTAATTAAAACAGGAAAAAGCAACTACAATTTCACAGTCATGTGATTTTCCCACTGCATTTAAATCAGGGCATTTTCAATCATTTCTCCTTGATGGAAACCACACCATTTCAGGTCTTTGCAGCTTGAGCCATTAAAGCAATGTGTATGACCAGGCCTTTCTCAACCTTTTTCACCTCAATAAACCTTTAAAGTAGTTGACCGAGAAGGGGGGAATCTTAAACTGGTGGCCGATGGAAAGACAGAACACTAAAACTAAAATTTAGATCTCGCAAGTGGTATTGGAACTATGCAAGAATCCTCGAATTTGAGATAATCAGCTATCGAAGAACCCCAATTGAGAATGGCTGCAATAGACACCCAGCACCAGGGTGCGAAAGACAACAGTGGAACTTCATGGTGGACCTTCACACTGGAAGTAATAAAGATTTTCCAAATGTTTCCCCAAAAACACAATCCAAAATGGTCGACATCTTTTGAACTTTGTTCCCTGACAAGCATTTCCAGGATACAGAAATAGTTTTCAAGTGCCATGTTGGAAACTTTTGTCAAGGTCTTTGTATTGGTTGAACAAGGCAGCTTAAATAGGTTGAAATTGTTTATACAGATAAACTGTTCAATGGTTGCTGAATGCGTCAAAACACTTTGTATGGTTTTTAGGTAGCGCATTTAGCATGTGGTAGAAATTCTGTTAAGAGATCAACCAAAATCTCCCCAAATGACTTCCAGTCATCTGTATGTAGGCACAACTCTTCTTCTATCCTACAGAAAGGGGTGAAGCTACAAAATCTAAACCTTAATCTGGACAGGCTTGGTTTTTTAGGTAGCCGTTTGCGGTGTTGGATGTAGTGCCTCTAATATAGAATCAGTCTCATGGGAGGAATTCAGAGAAGGGTTAAAATATCACACAGCCTGCAGAACTCTGTTGAGCCGATGATTCTAAATCATTTACAGCCCCTGTTCAGCAAGGTTCCAAAAGATCCAGACAAATCTGCAGTGAAGTGGAAAAAAAAAATAAAGGAATATCTAAATCCAAGAAAACATATTGCATCCTGGTTGTAGTGGCTGAAAGTTCCTACAACTTAGAACATTTTTTTGTAAGTACAGAAAAATACCCGCTAATCTTGCCAGAATCCCAGTGCCTTTAACTCCTGTAAACTGAAATCCAAAACATAGTTATCATTTTTCTTAGCTCTTATGAGACACAAAATTGCCTCATCCCCATGTAAGACAGAGGAGAGGTTTGTAGGCCAAATCCAAAGATCACACTTTGGTAATAATGTTGCTCTTCAGGTACAGTATGGTGAGTGAGCATGGCAACTTAGGACAGAAGTGTTACTGGCAAAATCACTGGGTGAAAATAAAGAAAAATTAAAGTTTAAAAAATATAGCATCTGTGGTCAACGCATTTAGGGACTAAGTAAGCTGCAATATATTATTTTTGGGTTTGGATAAACAATAAAAAAAAATAAAAATAAAAAAGGACACACCAAAAACATACCAGTTTTTATACAGGGCTGGTTTCCTAATATCAGGCATTTACATACATATGTAATACATTTACAACCATCATGCATAGACAGACATGCATTTATAAAAATCCCACATCACACCAACATGCCAAGCTGCAGTTTGATGCAAGAAGTTGCAGCAAAGATCCAGAACGCCAACTAAAAACACTATAAAACATGTCACCGAGCATAGCACAGGTCTACTCTGACCAATCCAAGCCGTGCTGCAAACATTTTTTGGCTATAGGTACCTGATTCACTGCTCAGATGACTGAGCTGAACATATGGAACTGCGGTAACATTCAACATGGGTAAAGGACAGACATGGGTAAAGGAACAGGTTAGTAGAGAAAAAGAAATTTAGACAACATACAAAAAATGTAAGGTTTACTTTTTGCAAGTTTCCATTTCAAAAACCATTAAAACTATTATTTGAGGTCCATGTAGAAATTTCAATTTTAGACAGGCCTAAGGCTAAGTACACACGTGCAATAATTGTTGTTGGAAGAGATGTTTCACGATCCTTTCCAACAACAAACGACTGCATGAAGCATGAATGAGTGCTGACCATACAGCCGTTCTGTTCTATGGAGAGGGGAGAACAACCCCGCACCCCGCTGCACTCTCTCCCCTTCACTTTCATCGTTCCTAATCCGTCCATCTGCCAGGGCCGTCGTTCGGACAATGAGCGTTGTCACATGCCAGATTCTCGTCTGATATCAGCCCTGAGGAGATTATTGGAAGAGAATCATCTGCTGTGTGTAGATAGCCTAAGTGTTTAAAATTATGGTTTGCTTTAAATATTTAGAAAGTTTGCAGTCTCAAGAGCTATGGCCTCTGCAAGCTTTAGCTTCTGACACTTCCAGGTCCCCTGCTGTACAGTGTGTTTATTCAGCTCTTCATCTACCAGTCCTGCAGGGAGGTAGAAGCAGGAACCACAGGACATAGAGGACCAAGCAGCTGACACATCCAGAAGTAACAAACACTAAGGGCTACAGCCCTTTATGTGAGAAATTTCCCTCCATAAAATAGCAAAACATTAAATTGAACCATTTTTTAATTAGAAAATATACAAGCTGCCATTTCTAAAACAAACAAAACAAATTATACTGGTTGATGTTCTGATTACCTTCCTTCTATATCTTCTGAACTGGTAAACCAGAATGGCTTTGCAGTTCAGCTAATTGAAACACAGCTGCATAGGCTTTACAGCCAGACAATTAGTATTTAGAATGAGTTCAGCAATAGAAGCTTACATCATCTTAGTGGTAGGGCAACTAAATATACTTCAAAATGTTTTTACTAGGGGAATTCATTACTCAAGGCCTAACATAGCACAGTCTCCACCCTGACACACGTGTACAAGCATCAAACCCATTCAACACCAGTTAGAGAATTAGGCTTGGAGTCCAATCTGAACAAGCCACCCTGCAGACCTAACTTTGTAGTTCTAATAGGTATAAAATAAAATTATTGTATCTAAAAAGAACAGATTCTTCACACACAGTTATTAAGAATCAAATCGGACTGATACTTGCAAATTGTAAAAGTTTCAATAGCCTATTAAGGTGGGAGAGCTGTAATAATGGGAACACCAAGGCCTTGCAGGCATAAGCAAATTTGCTGATTGCCCAGACAGACCATTCCAATCGATTTACTAATAGGAAGCCCTATACACTTTACACATGCAGTGTTCACATGCAGTGTTCACCCCAGCTTTTTTACCTGGCATTTTTCCGTAGCCACCTGGCCATTTATTGGTGGTTACTGAAAATTAGGATCTAGTGATTCTAATGCAAGGGAAGAGGGGGGAGCGTACAGCAGGGTGCCGCTCCGTTGTTCTCCCCCTCCCCTCCCCATAGAGCAGAACGGTGCTGTATGTACAGTGCTTGTTCATGCATCGTCCAGTCCTTGGTTGTTGGAAAGGATCGTGAAAGATCCCTTCCAATGACAATATTTGCACGTGTGTATGTAGCCTAACTCTTTCTGACCCTGCAGTCTCTGTTCTGAGAGTTTACATAGCAACAAATTTGTCTGCTCTTGTGTAAATAGACAATCCCAGCTGGCTGTCTAAACATTTTGTAAACTAAATTTGTCCCAGACAAAAAAAAAAAAAGTCGCACAAATCAAAGATACAAAATATTAAATATAAAAGCATGATTTTATCAAGGTAAAAAAAACAATATTTAAAGAGAGCATTAACACAACTCACTGTATCCCATTCCTTGTACAAAATATTTGAGGGCCTCAGCAAGCTTTCCAGGCTAAAGAAAAAGAAAATGTGCAAGAAGACCTTGAAATAGGAAGCTAGGACTGCCGAGGAAGATAAAAAGCAAAATTTGTATGTGGTCTAGAAGTTTAGTTGAGTAGCTACACTAAGGTACAAGATTGTGGAGGGGTCTTCCTGTATAGGCATTATACGGTAAGTGAATGTATGGGAGGATGATCAAAATTTGAGCCCATTCATATCATATTATCTGACATCACAAGAGTATGTGTGTTAAGGCATGCACCATTAACACAGCCTGATCAGTATACCGTTGCCAGCACAAATTTTGTCATTAAACAATGCACCCATAGCATTTTCACCAATGCATGCTATGTAGCTTGTGGTGCAAAGATGTGCTGGCAGCTGCTGTACAAATGAACAAGGTTCCATTCTAAAAACAAAATGACATAGTAATACAATACAATATTATGTCATTGTAAAGGATGGCATTTTACGGTGCCTTACAACATGCATTAGTGTGAATGAGATGTAAAGGAATGTCTTTTTCCAATGGAACGGAGGTAGTCTGGCTGCCTCTCACTAATCAAGGTTACATTAGTCAAGATAGGACAAGCACATGCAACAATATTTTAGTCTCTCATCACAGAATGAGCTATGTGAGAAAAGAATGTAGGATCTAAAAGTTTAAAAACCTCTGCACTACCAGTTCACGTCGAACTAAAAAAAAAATAATCACAAAAATATCACACTCAAAACTGCAGAAGTTCGATAGTATGTGCCCCTGTGACATCCCTGTGTTCTGAACAGCAGAAAAACTATATTCTGTTCAAATCAAAAAAAGTTACTACATAAGGTTAATAGATATTTAAAGATATCCAGATATTCTAATTTTAAAGGAACCTATTTTCACATAAGGTTACCTTAAGCAGTGTTGTTCTTGTTGGATCTAATCTGGAGTTGCATTCCACCTGTGAAGAAAACATTACTCAGTTTTAGTATAACATATAAAAAAAAAAAATAATCGAGATTTAAAAAGGAACTAAACTCAAAATGCACCAAAACAAAAAAATACACTTCAATCCCGGAAAGCAGTCTGATCCATCCGGAGGTCTCTTCCATTGGGTCCTGCGTCTTTGAGCCACCATCTTCGTCTTTTTCCGGGTTTTCTGCTTCCTTGGTTACATGACCCAGGCACTAGGTCGGGTGAAGTAGCCTGGAAAAAACTTGCCTATCTCACTGCACATGCGTGAGATCAGGAGTTTTTTTCCCTTTTCACGAAAAGGCACTCAAGAGCCTCCTGGGATGTGTGACATAGGTATCCCCCACCTGTCCTCTGAGACCACCAAACTCCTTGTACATGCTCTTATCTCCCATCTGGACTACTGTAACATCCTTCTCTCTGGTATTCCACTAACCAGACTCTCTCCTCTACAAACTCTTCTTGTCCCACTTACCTTTCTGACTTGGTAAAAAAAAAATACTCCCCCTGCCGCTCTCTTCGCTCCTCCAATGACCTACTAATGACTTCCTCACTCATAACCTCATCACACGCACGGATACAACACTTCTTTAGAGCCGCCCCAACTCTCTGGAATGGTCGTCCTATTCGGCTTGCTCCTACTTTCTGCTCATTTAAAAGAGGCTCAAAACCCATTTTTTCAAACTTGCCTACCCATCTTCTTTTGTCTTTTGAAACCACCACTACTTCCAACCACTACATATCTCCCCTCCTATTGTGTGTTACATCCCCCACCTCCTAGATTGTAAGCTCTTCGGGGCAGGGTCCTCTCCTCCTGTGTCACTGTCTGTATTAGTCTGTCATTTGCAATGTAAAACTAAAATTCCACCTACCACAGCATCAACTGCAGGAGAATTGTCACCAACCACCAGCAGAGAAGGGCACCTAAAAGGGAAGGTTTAAATTGAATTGTTGTAAATTAGACTTTGCATGTAGCCCTAAAAAGGCATAACACAATAATATTACCTAATCTAGCTGATTACATAGACAAACTACACACCCAGCTTTACCACTCAAGGCCAATGAACATACAAATACCTAAAATACTTTCATAAAAATGTAACAAAAGACCACCATCATAAAACCTAGAGATTGCTTTGAAATATTAAGAAAGCTACAATCACTGAACTGAAATTCAGCTACAATCACGGAACTGAAATTTGGTGCCGGTTGTGAAACTTTAAGATGAGAAAAAGGCTAGGTATACACCTGGCTTCTGTATTGCAGTAACAGCAATAGTAATGTAAAGTACATTATGCATTAAGTTGTTGGGGTGTAATTTAAGTTAATGGTGCTGTAACACCAAGGCAATGCAGCATGCCACAATGTTCTGTCATGCATTGGAACAGATCATGCAGATCCGGTGAGGCGCTAGCCCATTCATCTTGAAAGGGCTTCCTTAATATAACAGCACAAAAAAACATTTGTTATATGAATATCCCAATAACTTAAAGCACTATAGCAGCCATGTTTTAATCCAGTCTAAAGAAACATCAACCAGGTAACTGGTCTGGGACTGGTCATGAGCTTCTATACTTGCAATGGGTTACACAATGTGCTATTTAAACAAACTACTTTTCTGAATAAATGGTCACAAGGGGCTCCATGTATAAAACAGGGAATTCGACATTCTCCTAAACCATTTCCTTGTGGAAATCTTCCAGGTTTATGTGCTTCAATAGAGCCCCGAAGTGTACACAATAGAGAAAAAAAAAAAAAAAAAAAAAATTGGATTTCAGTTCCTTACCTGAGCGTTCCAACAGAATTATTGGATGCAAGAATCGGTCTTTCTATTTCCAGATCCTTGCGGCTATTAAGGAGAAACAAAGAAAGTTATTAGGAAATAATAGCAACAATACTAAAATGTACAATGGTTATCATGGGAACATGGATGGCCATGTTAAAAA
>NC_092860.1:12299805-12344030 GCF_032062135.1 Pyxicephalus adspersus | reverse complement strand
AATTGATATATGAGCACATCTGCTTCAGTTTAAAAAAAAAAAATAAAAGTATTAAGTCCAGAAGAAGGCTTTGTACCCATGAAATTAATTTGTATTATCTAATTTCCAATTACAGGACAATAAGCCTCATTACTGCAGTCCAAGGAGCAAAAAGCAGTTTAAGACTACAATGCTGATCTCTATTGTTATGGCTGTATAGAAGTTACAGGCCACGGAATCAAATTACAGAAACTAGAGAAAGGCAGGCAACCACCATTGTAAAAAAGGTTCTTATAAATAGCAGCCTCTCATGACTATCCAAAAGTGCAGCTACAGACATTAATTTTGCTTTTGGACAGCACAAATTTTTTCCACTCCCTCTTCCCAAATAGGCAACTTGGGCGGAGAGTTCAGCAGCGCTTGAGGTGAGCATCGAGTTTGCCCAAATAACGCAGTCATTTCTGTAACTAAGAGGAAGGCTGACCAGCTGGAGATACCCCATAGACTTTAAATAACCAGATCCAGAACCAATCCCATGAACAGCCACCAACACAGCCACTCCTATCCGATATCTATGGGTACCTTTATTTTCTTTAAACAAAGTTGAACAATATAGCTTTGTAAAATCTTTACCTTGGAAGCTGCCCAATCAATCCATCCCTTAGCACAGGGGTCAACGTTGATAAGCACAAGGCCCTCCACCAGTTCGGGATGATCAAGCTGCATAAACAAAAATAATTGGGGGTGGAGTTGTAAGATGGTCTATAACACAACAAACACAAATACAACACCAGCATGTGCACATCAAACAGAATATGAGCCCTTTAAATCTGTAAAAAGATACAGACCAAGGAGGGGAGCTGTATCAGATTTCAAAATCCCTATGGGGATCCTATACTTGTCATTAGGGATGTAGTTCCCTAATGTTCCATCAAGCTTAAGGATCTTCAAGAGTGGCCAAAATTATGAACAAAGGAGCAATAAATACATCCTGCTTTATAGGGGGAGAGGGGAAGAAACTATTTCGGGCTGAAAGCAAAGTACAGTAGAACCCTGGTTATCCAGAAGGTAGATAACCGGCACCCGACAGCTCAGCTTTCTTGATTGCTCCTGCAGCCCTAGTCGAGCTGTGGCATGTATTCTGCATCAAAGAACACATACTACAACTCCGCTACAGCTGTGGGAGCAGTCAGGAGAGCAGAGCTCAGCTGATGGGTCCGCTTCGTGATTGGCTGAGAAAAGGTAAACCCTGATGACGGCTCAAGCTTCTTCAGGGATTCCCTTTTCTCAGCCATTCAGCACTAGAGGTAAATGGGGACAAGTCTCCCCATTCAAGTCAGTGCTTAATGGCTCATTTACCTAGAAACTACACTTCATCAGCCATTCCCCATGAGTGCTGGATAACCAAGGTTCTACTATAATTAGCATCCTGCAATAGCAGTCTTTACATTTGCCATGCCCAGTTTACTTAAGTCCAATATATTTTTTTGGATACAGCACAGGCAGAAGCAGTAAAACCTTTAAAATTTGTATTGCCATCAGATTCCCTTTTGGAGACATGTGTTTGCAAATGCAAAAAATCCAAATAACTGCAACTTATCCTTAACATTTTCAGGGACTTTTGTAATATATGTAAACTGGTTTCATTTCACCGGTTGGTCCTGACAAGGAGAAAATGATCTTTACTGTGTGTATGTAGGAATAGCGTTGGGGTTCATGCTGTGTACTGTGTGTATATCTATGCATTTTATCCCCAGTACTTCACATGAAAAAAAAAAAAAAAAAAAAATAAAATGCAACTCAACAGGCTGAATTTATCTCAGTTAAACAAAATTATACTTACTGCAAATTTGGACAACACATAGGCACCGGCTCCAACCCCAATTCCTATGACTGACTTTAGGCTGAAATACAAAAAAATTAATAGGATTTCAAATCTCTGATCCAGGTATAAAGCACAGACTTCACAACAAATAAGTATGTAAAGTGCAGTTGTTATAATATAATAAGTTTAGGCAAAAGCTGTTCTAAACAACTGAACTCCTGTTGGGGCACCTGTGGTATTTTTACCTTAGGTGTGTCAGAACAGCAGGTAACATCTCAGCCAACTCATCCATTGTTGGATACTGATATCTGAAAGACATAAAAGAGCTGTTATACACAACAAAGAATGAATTTTCTCAGCTTAAAGTATAACCAGAAAGGGCAAAGACATTCTAAAGAGCATTTTCCCCCAAGATCCAATTCAAGTTAAAAGTTCTCTCCATACCATGCCAAGACTTCTAATTATTGCTACCTACTAATGCCAATTTGTATATCTTGCCCCAAATCCCATACCCCACACCCCTCACCCCAGGTCTAATAGCCCACATCTTGCCCATGCCCCATAGCCTATCATTCAGGTCCCATATTTTGCATATCTTCCCCCCGCCCCCCAGGTCCCATAGCCCACACACCATCCTACCATCTGAGACCACATAATCCACATTGGTATCATAGCCAAAATCCCTTTCCTACCTTTTTCCTGAAGCAGCTATAAAAACGGATGGAATTCACATGCATAGTCCCCAAATATAACTTAAAACTACCCAAACTGAATTGACTCCAACAACTCTTTAAAATTCTCAAGATGTAGAAGGGTGCAAGGTAATATGACTTGAAAAGGTTAGCTACCGACCATCACATTAATCCAGCTGCTCCCAATACTATGATCTACTGTAGAAAAGACAAATGTGCAGAACAGGTTTTCTGGCCTCAGTCTATTCAGAAAGCAGGGAATCTGACATTTTCCTAAACATTCCCTGGCTAAAAATCGTCAATGAGTTTCCATAGCAGTAATCGATTCTTCACCAAGAAATGCTTCCGTAAATGTTAGATTCACTGCTTTATATAAATAGACCCCAAAGACTCAACGTGACAGCCAAACAACTAAATCCATACTGGTAACACACAGATGGGCTCCCTGCTAGGTGCATCAATTCACTGGGGCACATTAAATGCACAGCCAGAGGAATTAAAGAAAGTCGGCACACACCCAGATGGAAAAGAAGGCGCTCCCATCTGCTGTCCGGGGGCATCCACGTGACAAACGGCAAAATGTTGAGTGATTTCATGCATGTCTTCGAAGTTGAAAAATGTGTTGAAGCAGGATTTGTCTGTAAAGATAAAATGAGATTTTATTAAAGAATTTTACATAAAAGCCACATGTCTTCACAGCACTGAAAGCACAAACTAAATGACCCCACCCTTTCCCCAATGTTGCATGGAGAAAATGCAGATAATATAATTTATCAATATAGCAGATGATTGCACTGTACTGGCAGCGATCATTGGCTAGATGGACAGCATTGAGGGATCACATCTGTGCTTGCATTGTATGTTATGAATAGAACTGTGCTATGGCCAAGCATTAGGATATGATCTGCCCAATGGCAACATGGCAAATTAACCATTGGTTAGAGAAACATTAATGATGCATTACTACCTTCAGTGTTATGTACCTTTCATATCCATAGGCAAGTAAAGATTGTCACAAATCTGTATGTCGAGGCGTATATGTGCTATGAATGCAGGAAGGTCGTCTCAATTTGCCCAAAATTGGATACATCGAAAGACTCTTCGCTAATGGCAACAGACACCTAAAGCAGTCCTTTGACCAGACAATGCACACTAGAAGTAGAATATTCTAAACAAGGTGTAGAGGTGTATTCTTTCTCCATAATGCACAAAGCTATGGAGCAGAATGAGGGCTTGTATGCAACAAAGGAATGGAAATCTTACATTTTTGCTGCAATTATTTTCTATAAAAAAAAAAGTGGATTATTACACCGGAGGGCTGGAAGGCTTCTAAACATCCAGTATGCCCGATACTTAAACCAGCTTTAGGCCAAAGTCAGACTGTTGAGTGTCGCTAGCAAAATTCCCACAATGGCAAAGTAATGTGGGGGAGCCTTTCACTTACATCTGTGGAATCGATCCCTTACTGGCTCACAAACTGCGTAGAATCTCGATAACTAGCTCAGGGAGCTTGTACTACAACATGGGAATGGAAAAATTGGCAGTGAGTGGATTTGGCTGCCCCAATAAGAGACCCTGGTCTTATTATCCTGAACGGGCAAAGTTACAGATACTCTAAAGTATAGCTGGACTAAAACTGACCCCTAGCAAATCTTGTCTTGGCTAAAGCCTCCCAAACGTCTTATCTTTTGTAGATGCGAGCAATGTAAACCTGCTGCTTTGCTATTGATACAGGTTATTCTGCAGAAGAAGCGAATTTTCAAAGGACCACCAAAATAAGGAACATGCTATAATTGCAATTCTGTAGCATGCAGATCCAATATAAAGGCAAGTTTTTCTCTGGCCTATGCACAGTGATCCTGTCTGCATCAGCATGCAAGCAAAGCCTTGCCAATATAGCAGACAAGGGAAGGATGCAAAAGACAACCATTTTGGCGAGTTGTCATTAAGGCCCAATAAAATCAAAGCTTCCCAAAGTACACCTTTTCATCCGCTGCCTCCCTGTGTCGGTGGCCAGAACAGCAAGATGACTGGGGGAACTTTTTTTGTTTTTTACTACAGATATATGGAAGAAGTCATGTTGTGATTACCAAAGCAAACCACCTAATAAACCAGACAAAAACACACACAAAAATCAAAGAAAGTGGGCGATTTACGGTTTAGGCCAATATCATGGTAAGTCAGGATCACAGGTCGATTTCCTTTTGGAATGCCACGCATGGTGACATGCAACACGCCATGAGCAGTCTCAATATCATGTTCCTACAAAGGGAAAAAAAAAACAAAACATAGTTATTGTTTGTCTAATCACTACGAACAAATCCATTTCCTGGTAAATTGAACAGTGCAATTGGGATGAAGCCTTAAAAACCTAAATAGAAATAGTAAATGAGATTACCGAATTTTGATTAACACCAGAACATGTGAAAGTAAGGATGCTGTTATAACAGGGTAATAAAACTACACCATAAATGGGGCCAAACCTAATAAATGACTCCCTATTAATGTTGCTGTGTACAGCTGTGCATAGTCCCAATACTGTACACCATAGCGGTGACCACCACAGATGCTGCAACAATGGTTTCCTGGTGATCAACAGCTTCCATGAACACTAGGGAATGAACTAAGCAGATCTAAAAAAAAAATTAATGCAGTTTGAGGTTTATAAAAAATGATTTTTTTTGCAACCAGTAAAATACAGCTCACTATACAGTAGTGGGGTGGAAGGAGAAGCCATACAAGAAGCCAATTAATTGTAATGCAGTGCTCACAAAAACATAACAGAGAGAGAAGAGTGATTGATGATCCCAGTGTGCTACTTCTCCATTTACTGTACGGAGAGATAAAAAAAGGTGTTGCTAAACCAGTATATACACATTAAAAATTAGGACTTTTGCATTGTAGGACGAGGTATTTTTTAACCTCAGACTAGATAGACAGACAAATCCTTTATCAGGCAATATTACTTTTTTGTATATATTTTTTCTCTGTATTTGGCAATTTGCATGGAGGTCAGCATTACAGAGCTTTGCCAAGTTTCCAATCTTAGTTTTTACAGCAGAGGTAAAAATCTACACCGCAGTGGGTGGACATTTGCATTTATGTGCAGGTATGTACTTACACATCATGGCATACTTCTCTCCTAAAACATCTCAAACCATGAGACGCTTTAGTTCCCCTTTAAAAAGGATGTACAGGCCGTCCTACTGACTGCATATCAAGGAGGAGGATCATCACCAACAGTCAGAATATATAACGTTATGAAAGTTCAAGCATTATTTCACAGTATTCCTTTACAAATATCAGAAAAATATATAAATGTAATCATGCGTGCATATATATTCAGTCAAACAATCGTCAGTATAGACAAAGTTAAGGCCATTGGGCCATTTTTGAGCACGACTGCACCAGATGGTAAGGCAAGGTATTGAGGCCCTAGTTCAGAGAATAAGTATACCAGTTGTGACCACAAACTGAAATATTCAAAACAGAATTAAGAATCTAAGCCCTCTGAATGCCAAGTACAATACAAGGCATTATCTTGATGAGGAATAGAATGCCAATCTGCAGACACATACAGATCAATTATGCCAAAGAAATAGATTTACCAATGCACCTATGGTGGGCACAAAAATATATAATGTAATGAATGAGCTACAACAACCACTGCTTTCACAAACATGCAGAGGGTGGTACGTCAAAAGGCAAATAAATAAAGACTTCTAGAAATCCAACTTGTTCTTTTAGAAAAGCTAAAACCAGGAGTTGCATTATAGTACTCTGCATGTTCCTCATCTGTTTTTGTGGTTATAAAGGAACATCCCATTGCATTTTGGGGAGGCAGGTAGAGTGTCAGACTTTTCTACATATAATTGATACACTTTTATATTGCAGCCATTCTCAACCAGGGTTCCTCCAGAGGTTGCCAGGAGGTCCTCAACCTGTGATTGTTCTTTCCTCTGATGAGTATTACAAAGTTGTGAGGCCAACACCACTTGGAAAACCCAGCTGTATAACCCAAATAAATTTTGTTGTCTATGAAGGTATTCATGTAGCAAACACTGTAGTGGGTATTATTTCCACTGGGCACCAATGTAAGAATCTTTTACCCAACTGGCAAGAAATTGCTGGTGTTCCAAGACCTGAAAGGTATTTCAAGGGGGTAAAAAGGGTTGCAATGGCTGGTATTGGGATTTCTGGGGTTGCTTGGAGCATCAGGAAAAATACATGATGTTTGGTGACCATATTAGGGAGAACCTGCCATGTTTCACATGCTCCAGTTTCTGCACACTCCTGGCCCCCATTGTTTCAAACAAATAGTCTGTGTTGTCATCCTGTTTCAACATTTACAATTATAAATGGAAGGTGCAGTTATTCTTCCAATCACATTTCCAAGTCAACGTCAATTAAAATAAGAAATATGCGACAAGCCATTTTGAAACTTTGGCGAGACCCTTCCACACAGAAAGCCCATAGATAATAAAACGAGTCACATCAATGGGGACTTACCGAATACTTCAATGACAAATATATATGCTCGACATCCAAGTAATCCATTGAAAACATGTACGCTGCTTCTCACGCTCCGCAGTGCAGACACTCAAAACAAACATTTGTAACACTCCAATGGTGGGGATTAGTTTCGTACTAATTGGATTTCAGCTTGTAATAAGGATGACAGGGCACAGGAAGCTCGCTAGCGACGCATGTACGCACATGATATAATCCCTCTTTAAATACTAGAGTGTAAACATGTTTTCGAATTCATTATGGCTAATAAAGTTTATGTGAACCCAAAGTTCTTTTTCACCCCCATTATATCTGGCATCATGCCTCTAAGTATAGAGTTTTCTTTAAGCAAAATATTTGTAAAAGTTTCATCTGGAGCAGTTTGCCAATACCAGAACTTTAACAATGGTAAATCACTGGCTTCCAATTAGCAGCATTGCTTTCTCTCCCCCATGAGAGCAGCTTCAGGATTCCAATCAGGTCTATCAAACAGGAAAGTCAACAGCTAAGTGAAAATGCTCATAAAGCAGGATGAAAAAGCTGTTGTGAGGCAGAGGCTTAGTGTCTTTCTGCACCGGGATCACAACAGTCCAAACTATTTAATACTATCTGGTATTTTTCATGACCAGAAATCTGATGGACATTACCACATGACCGAGCATCCAGTCTTACCTGTCCATCAAAGTCTTCAAAGCTCCGACCCGCATTCTAGAAAGGAAAGCAGAGAATAAAATGAGAATAAAAATAAAACCTAAACACAAACACTGGATATTTTCATACCCAGTAGAACATACTTCACTATCCTTCATTATTCCACTGTAAGCTATAGGACATACGCCGTACCTCAAAGTATATAGGAGCATTTGGCTCACTCCAGGTAACCTTAAAGTGAACCGAGAGGTGTTTTTAACTCTTCCGTTTATAATGAAATAAAAATAATAATGAACAACCATTTTAAGATACATATTTGTACAGTAAAGTTATGAAAGGCCATAAAGTCTACTGGGCTGGTACAATGAGGTGTCAATGGAACCAATCTGCAGAACACACAAAGCTTGTTAATGAGCTGGCGATGTACCCATCTCACACTGACACAGTACAATATGAAGATCCCATCATGCAAATTAGGACAACAGAGCCATGTTTGTTTCATTTGGAATCATTAATTCCATGGTGTTAAAAAAACCAAAAGCCCAGTATAGGGGATGTAATGTGGTTCTTCTACACAACACTGTAGTAGTGGCACAAAACTTGTTCCATTAGACATTCAGCTAGTTGGATTATCTATGCTTGTGTTCACAGCTTTGCCAGTCAGGCAAAGATCTTACCCTGTCCTTGCTGGGGACTTACTTTTAACGTACAATAACTACAATTGTAAAAATAAACACGTAAACTCCCCCATGCAACTACTGCTGAGCTGCTGGACCTTCCCGTTTCATCTAGGGGCTCTATTAAGGACACCTGTGGACCTCTAAGAAAGAACTGTTACGTGGACAATGAGGAACAAGTAACATGTTCCACCATGACCAGAAGTGCTTTTTTTCCTGGTGGATCCAGTCCAGTAAAAGAATAGCGAAAATATGAAGGGAAGTCCGACATTAAAGAGTTGTAGTCACCAAGCCACTCATTTCAACAACTATCTTCTCACAAGATATAATGTGCATTTAACATATTTTAGGTATTTGTGTGTAGATATTCAAATCCCCAAGACTAGCAATTATTAATATACAGTAGTTCTAGTGCTACAACATTTCCTTCCACAAGTTCTCAAATCCAAAATCAGGTCTACCCCTTGGTCTGATCTTTCCCCACTGATCATACAATGCACTTCCCTCATTCCGCACACAAAGGAATATCACCGGCACCTTAATGATGCCTTGCTCTCATCTTCAACAGTACATGCAGAACTAGAGCAAGCTTTAAATACAATATTTTAATTTTAACAGCCAATCAGTAGCCTCACCCATCACACTATGGGATGCCCATAAGGCAACATTACGGGCAAAATTGATCCAAATTGCCTCACGTCTAAAGAAAGAAAGGCTCAACGAATTATTGAATTATGAAGGTGGTTAGCAAATTTGGAAGTTCATTTGAAACAGAATCCATCTAAACCTCAATTCAAAGAAGCACAGCAGACCAGGGTGGAGCTCTTTTGGACTATCAGGTGGAAAAGCAAATCTGTTGGTCCCGTAGGAATTTTTATGCAAGAGCGAATAAACCTGGAGCAATGTTCTTAATTTCAGAAGTTCCCACACGGCACCAATAAAACTAAAACTCACTAGCAGTATATTAATGGCCAACCCTGAGACTATCTGTGAAGAATTTTTAAAAAATTCTTTCCAATTTGTATGGGTCCTGTGCCACTTTTAACTCAGACCGCTGATAAGCTTTTCTCAAATTTGACTCTTCCTACCTTAACATCACAAATGGCTGAAATGATGGAATCTGACATTTTGCCAGAGGAGATCCAGGCAGCTAATAAATATCATGTCTCCAGGGCTAGATGGCTTTTCAGCTTAGTATTATAGGAAGTTTTTAGCAATATTAGCCCCTAGACTGTCTGAAATGTTCAATTATTTAAGGGAACATCCACACCACCCTATGTCATCGACTTTAGCGCATATAATGATGATCCTCAAGCCGAACAAGGATTCTCTGGATCCCAATAATTTTAGATCAATATCACTTTTGAATGTCGATATAAAAAACTGTTGACAAAAGTTCTGGCAAACAGATGGAACAAGTTCTTGGAGTGTATAATTCATAAGGATCAAGTAACGTTTGTCCCACACAGGCAGGCGTCTGATAGCACAAGAAGGGTGATTAGTTTAATTCATCTTATTCAACAGAGGAGAACCCCTAGTGTGCTTTTGGCCTTCTATATACAAAAAGGCTTCGACTCCATTTCATGGGACTACTTGTTTATGGTTTTGCCCAAATGGAGATTTCAACCACATTTCATGGCCTGGATACATGCGCTCTATTTTGAGCCTTGGTCAAAGGGGAGATACTCCTCATTTTATTCTCCTGAAATTTCTATTTGTCGAGGCACAAGACAGGGGTGTCCCTTGTCACCCCTACTGTTCATTTTGGCCATGGAACCGTTCACGCAATTGATTTGGGAAAACCCTTCGGTACATGGCATAGAGGTAGCCCAACATATGCACAAACTCAGTTTGTTTGCGGATGATATACTATTAACTATGTCTCAACCAATGGTGACTATACCTAATTTACTAAAGATACTAAAACGGTTTGCCAAAATTTCAGGCCTCAGTTAACGAACGGAAGATGGTAGCTCTTGGGTTGAATATTTTGGAACAATGGTACTTAACCCCTACAAGAAACTTTTCACTTTACCTGGGCACCACATCACCTAGAGTATTTAGGAGTTAAGATTACCAAATTATATGAAACACTTCTAGGTTCCAACTACCCTCCTCTTTTTGCACACCTAAAGCATTTAATGAATGGATGGTGCATTTCTTGGATAGGCAGAATAAATATACAGTAGTTCGATAGCGCCAACATATTACGAAAAGCTGTACAAAATCCATAGTCATCTGACTAGCGGTCCCTCGAAGGGGCTTACAATCTAATCCCTACCATAGACACTTGTCTTTTAACACAGTTTAGGGACAAATGTGGAGGAAGACATTTAACCTAACTGTTTTTGAGATGTGGGAGTAAACCGGAGTACCCAGAGGAAACCCACACAATCAAAGGGAGAACCTGCAAACTAACCACTGAGCCACCGTGCTGTCCATACAATGGGTGCCACCATCTTGGTTTTTTATATTATTAGCCCCAGCAGACTCAGAGCGGTCACTCAAGTGAGGGAGGTGATGAAGCTGGGCCACGAGACACAGTAATTAAATATTCCTAGAAGAGGTGAGGGCTACGATGTACAAGGTAGGAGAGGCTGTGATAGGGAATTGACTACCTTGCATAATCGTATTTACCAAGATGCATCTATGGAAAGGAAAACCAATGCACTTAACCCATTAAAATACCTTTTTTTTTGCATAATCAGCACTGTTTTAGGTTGATGGTCTCTATAAACTACCCTATTCTTTGCCATGCACAGTCAAAGCACAGGTTTACTACTAAAGCCATCTACAAAAACATTACACAGTAGAAGCCAATTCATGTAAAAGTTTTTTTTTCCTGTTCTGGCCAAACAAATTTTTTTCCTGAGGACAAAGATGTAGCAACGTTCTAAGCTCCAACCGTAAACACAGAGCAACCGATAGCGCAGACGTCTCACCTTAACTGTCAGAAGAGGTTTTATCTCCGTCAGTTGGACGTCCTGCAGTTCATCCATTTTTCAGATTCAGCAAAAAGAACACAGATGTGCAATTCTGGAACACAATAAAGACTGGTTAGAACAGAGAGCCACATAATACACACAACAAAAACCTACATCACATCCTGAAGAGCACTGGTTAAAAACGCTCAGCTTACACAGTATCACTTACAGCTTAGAATTTCAATTGATCACCAAGGATTTGCAATTCTTGTTAACGAGTATTAAAATGTTACAAAAAGCTGCACTACCAAAGCTAAAACTCTGCCAATTATTATCCTAAGTAAGTGCAGCTTAACGAAGAAACAAAACTCTATTTGAGAACCTTTGTTGAAGAAATCTTAAAAATAAATGTGCAACTCTCAGAAAAGGCATTTGTGCAGAACAATTTATAAACTAGCAAAATGAAAGATGCACAGGAGCAGGTCGGTACAAAAATTCTCTGGCACACTCCCCATTTGGTCAACACAAGAAGTCTGAATTAAATGGTATGAACAATTTATATGTTACTTCCCCTACCTCCCAGAATGGAAAGTTCTCCGGGGCAGGTTCCCCTCTTCTTGTTTCAGGGCCTTTATTTGGGCCAATTGAAACCCTTAAATATTTTAAATATACACAGTACATATGAGGCCCTGTTGTACAAGACTCTCTCCCACAGAATCTCTTTTTTGTGTAGCCTGCCCTTTAAATAAATGAGCTGGAAACTCATAGGTACACGGAGGACTTTGAGCATTTGAAATGCAAAGTTTTGGTTTGTTTGAATGCTATTCCACAAGAAACATGTATTGTGTTTCAGTGCTGTGGTAGCCTGCTCATTTCTACAACGCAGCAAATTTTGAAGGTGTGTTTCAGCCCTAAGGTGCTTGGCGTCACCACTATCAAACATTTATAAGACCCCCCCTTCTGTTTGCTTGTTCTTGGTCAAGGTGTAAGATTAGAAGGTCACAAGGAAGTCAACTTCTGTATACAAAATTTTTACTCCAGGCAGGGATTAACCAAAAATTCAGAATGATAATTCAGGAACTAGCAAGTGAAAAAAAAACCTGCTGGCAGGTATGCATTTGGAAGGCAGCATAGACTCGTCTAACAAAAATCTTGATGCCTGGCTGCCAGCAACCTGTCAAAGTACACAAAGCATGTACAGTGTCATATAAAATCACACTGATAAAGCTCTCCTGCATAAGAGTTACGTTTTGCCAACCTAATCAATGAAGTTAGCTGAAGACTTTGAACCTAGAAGAAGATCTGGAGAATATGAAAACAAGTGAAGGATCAGAGGGCTAAAAGGGGCTGTGGATACTTGCAGATTATGGCAAAACTTCTTAGGGCCCCCATTATTTCTAGCTATATAATACCGCTTTAAAGTTCTACTTTCTGACAACGCAGAAAGGGGCAACCGTGGTCACTTCTGCCAAAAAAAAAAAAAATCAGTGTTCTCCTCGCCCCCTTTCAGCTGGGCACACCACTCGGCACTTTTCCGTAACCACCCGGCTGTTTTTGGGAGGTTACTAAAGAGTTGGGTCACAATACAGGGGCTGCCACCCACCTACAATTTCTTCCCACCTGGTAAAAAAAAAAAAAATTCTGGGTTGAACACCTGCGTGATTGCCGTCATCTTCTAAATTTCTGAGGATTATTTTATTGCAGAAGGGACATCACCTGTCCTTACCCTTTCACATTTTTTATTTCTATTGCTTATTTCTTCTTTGAGGAGGTCAGAGGTTCAAACCTCTCTACAACCTCAGTACAGGCTGCCTGAAAATAAAAAAAAATGTGCACTGCAAATACATTCAACTCTAAGTGCTGCAGAAAAATTGTCACATTCTGCAAACACTCTGATCCTGGGTGGATTACTACAGTGAACTATTAAAACCACGTGAGTTACACCGTGTCCTGCGTCAACCATTAATAACCATGAATCTTTCATTCCCCTGGGACATGGGGGAGGAAAAAAGTGCATGTTCATGCAAGATTCATGTCACCTTCAATGTAAATTCAAGGACACACAATACAAGATGCCAAGGAAACCAATAAAATCTCTCCGACAAGGTAGACTGAACCATGCTGTGTCACATTGAACACAATGGCTGCCCCTGAAAGGACAGGAACATTACAGCAATTAAAAGGAGCACACAATAGTAATTCTACGACAGGAGCGTGAATGAAAGCCAATTAAACAAGGAATATGAGAACTTAAAGATGTGTGCAAAGAAGAAGATGATCTAAAAGTAAATGTAAAGTATACAGAAAATGTTATCTAAACATCAGTGACGCCTTTATACAAATGCCCTGTGCCTACCTATTATACTCTAACCCAGTGTTTCTCAGCCTTTGTAACACTTGGGAACCCTTGAAAATAAAGTCTTCAGGGAACCCCTCTTATAATTAGTATATCTACAGCTCATGGCAATGTTCTCCCCAGCCCCTTTTAGCTGGGTGGACCACCCGGCACTTTTCAGCAGCCGCCCAGGTGGTTATTGATGAGTTGGGCCACAATACAGAGGCCACAACCCGCCTACAATTTCTTCCCACCCAGCTTGAAAAATTTCTGGGTTGACACCAATTCAGGGCCACCACATTAATACACCAATCTGGTGTATTAATGTGGTGGCCATGGGGAAGAATGTCACCCTTACGGATGATCAAAAAAATAATTGAATCATAAACGGAGAGGCACAAATTGCTCAAGGAACCCGACGCAATCTCTGGAGGAAGCCTGGTCTAACCTAGAACAGAAAAATGCCCTATGATAATGATGCACTAAGCATATATCAATATATCTGTGCCCAGCTCACATAGAAACAGATATAGCTATGAAAATTCACATCACTACTTGTGTCTATGCCATACTCAGCTTAGGCGCAATTTGAAATTATCACAGATGCAAGGCGTTAAATAACTAGGCTGGGAATTTTCTCCCAAATCAAATAATGCAGCGCATAGAAAAGTTATCCTAATCGCCTATAATTGTTCCATTTTGTCAACTTTCTTCCTTCAGTGATCTAATTAAGGTTGGTGGCAGACAGAACAGCCCAGGGGGTCAATGATGCCAGTCTACCATGAACTGGAATGCCAGGAGGCGCCACTGTCAAAATCCATCAAGTGGTGCTGCCAGTGATTTAGGAAGCTCGAAGCAAGATCGAGAGGGGAGGATAAGAGTGTTGCATGGATAACCGCTCCTTTTGTCATGGCAATTCACAGCAGAACCCATTGCTTTATTATTTATTTAACCAAAGCTAAGCAGTAAATGTGATCCCCAAGTCAATTTTACGCACATTGTTGAAGGTGGGGGGGGGTTGTGGGATAAAGAAAGGTAAAGCTTATTTTTACAGAGAGTTTTCACAGCTGCCATCTAGAAATTCCTACAGAGATCTAACATTTTTTTCACAGGTACTGTTCGATGGAATATAATTATGGCTTGGAATGGGTCACATTAAACAGTTAACACCATCTGTGAAATATGCAACAACAAAAGTGTAATTTACAGAAAAAGATCCTTCCTGAGCTGCAGAAAATAACCAGATTGGTTACTACAGGCAACAGACTTCTCCCTTCTATTCTGCTGCCACATCCCAAAAGGCAACTACATTCATTAGTCGCTCTGCGTCACTGCAGTAGCCAAGCAACCGGTTCAGTTTGAGGAATTATGCTGACATTTTAGATGCAGAGCACTGTGCTGTGTTCAAAAGCCAGCTGGGACCTGGCACACACACGACCGGATGACGTGCTGTCTGAGAGCTTCAGACTGATGCCCCACACCGCTGCACCTGTACACAAATAAAATTCATTTTTGTAAGAAATAAAGTGGTCAGCACTATAAGGAGAACGCGTTTCACAAATGACACACAAAACATAAAAAGATGAACTATGCAGTCTTTAAACACAAAATATAGAAAGTAATAGATCAGCTTAGTCTCCCCTTAACACTGGTGTAAGGATGCAATACTTTACGTCCAATGTGCATTGCTTTGAGCATCTCACTAATACAACATTTTTTCACTGTAATGCACAGATGGTGAATAGCTTTGAATCACGTGTATTTAGGTGCAGACTAATATTGTCTGTATATCATCACACAACAAAAGTTTTTCTTCCCGATTCATTTAGTACGAGGTTATCAATCTCGGTTTGACCTATTGATATTAAAATCTCTGCGGTTTTAAGCCAAACAAAAATTAAACAAATAAAAAAAGGGAAAGAACAAGATAAAGGGAGTCTTTATGGCTACTTCGATTTAAAATAGGTTTGGACAATAGCAAAATCATGCTCAAAAGCATTGCTTAACAAATGTCAGTTGTTGGCAGCCCACAATGCATTAGCAGCATTCGCTTTTGTGGGCTGTCATGTTTTAAGCTAGACAAGAATTTCTAAAAAAGGCAGATCCGAACATACAGTTTACATCCCGACACATTTCCCCTAAACGGCTTCCTCAGAGGAAATTGAGACATTTCTTATTTCCATTTAAAATATAGTGAAAGCTAGGTCCAGGAAAAAAAAAATACATGCATATGAAAAAAAAAAAAAATCCTGGATCAGCTCAAGAATTGTGAGACATAAGGGCTGTATGAGCTTAGGCAGAATGATTTTTCTTGGAGAGTATGCCACAAAAATGCCTTGTTGTCACGTCATGACAAGAATGTCTTGTTTCCCTATTGTTTGTTTATTATGTTTATAGGGTAGAGGTCTTCCTACATACAAATGCCGTAATATTGGTCTCTTTCGGACTCCAATGAAGTCTTGGGTGGAGCGTTACGGTAAAGCTGACGGTGTAACAGTGTGACAAGGCCTCTTGAGTTGCTCAGGGAAAGCCTGTTTGGAAATCGGCAAGCAATACATTAGAGGCTGGCCTAACCTATACAGAATAACCCACTAACCATACACAAAATAAAACATTTAAACAAAGCAAATTCAATAGTAATCAGGCTGCAGTATTCTCCTCAAATTTTTTCCTTTAATATGGATGGCAAGAACCTGTAGGCAGGCAGTGACCCTTGTATTATGACCCAATTTCTTAATATCCAGCCAAAAACAGCTGGGTGGTTACTGAAAAATACTGGGTAGTGCCCCTGGTTTAAAAGGAGCTGGGGAGAACACTCGGCTGATAATGTATACAAACTGTGTATACCAGGAAGAGTGATACAACATATTTAATTGCTTTATGGGCCAATGTACTTGCATCGGGGTACATTCTAGTTCCTCCCATCTATGAAAAAAGTCCCTAGGAAGGTCAATGGACTGACTATGTGACATCCAAAGCAATGCCAGTTTACATTTCCCTGCATTAAAGTGGAAATCACATGTCTACATATAAAAGGATAGAGTTGTAGTCACAGGAAGACCTCAATTTGCAAGAAACGGTCATGGGAAAGTCTGTATGGAAAGGTACACAATTAGATTTGAGTTTCCAAAAAGCAAAGTTCTCCCCAGCCCCCTTTAGCCGGGTGCACCACCTGGCACTTTTCTGTAACCACTGTCTGTTTTTGGATGGTTACTTAAGATTTGGGTCACAATACAGGGGCTGCCACTTACAACCCACTCACAATTTCTTACCATCCGGGTTAAAAAAAAAAAAACTTTCTGGGTTAAACACTGAAAGGTAATCCTCATTCACGCCTCCCAACATTGACGGAAATTTGGTTAGCTTTTGTTGGTCATTAACAATGTGATCTTTAACTAGATCATGGGAGAACAGGTTTCCTTGTCAAATTATAGGAAAAAAAAATACATGTAAAAACTAGCACTATGTAAACCCGCATCTTGTTAATCACATTTGCCAGTTGATGGGGTAGCCACAAATCCTGTGTTTGCACACCGATCCTCAATAAGTGAGAAAGCAAGATGGACATAGACCAAAAAATGCCAAGTAAATGAATGATGTATATTTAGCAATCAAAAACAGCTCTGACCCAAGTTCTATTTTACATATGTCCCGGTTCCAAATACTGCCAGTGCTTTAAAATAAAAGAATAGGACATGCAAGGTTTAATGTCTCCATTGTACCAGCAAATGATGTTCTGCCAAAAGGCTTTTCTTGCAGGCAGTTAGATAGAGAAGAAATAGAGAATAGAATAGAGAAGAAAGTAAAGCTGATGCATCTCACAAAATTGCACTGCTTGGTGGTTCGGAGCTGCGATATGAATATCTAATAGCTCAACCCAGATAGAGAGCGTAGAATAAACTTCTATACAGTGGGATGGCAATAGGACAACTATACTTGTATATCCATCGCCATTTATGCTCCAATAGCAGATGGCAATCATCAATAATTCATAACGGACACTTTGCAAACACTGTAACCTTTAAACAATGGTGAGATCACATCAACCAATAAAAGAAAGCAGCAAACATACATAGCCTCATACAAAGCTTTGCCTGTAAATCGATTTCGTGGCCAACACTGTTTTTGTCAAGAGACTGTAGAATACAAAGCAAATCAATAGAGAAAAGCCTATTTTTAAAATGTTTTTTAAAAGGAAGAAGTCTCCAGACAGAAATGACAACCCCTTTATTATTAAACAAGATTTATTTAGCGCCAACATAATATGTAGCTCTGTACATTAAATACCGGTAGCAAATGACAGACGGATACAGACCGTGACACAGGAGGAGGAGAGGACCCTGTCCAAAATAGCTTCAATCTAGGAGGGGAGATATGGAGTGGATAAGGTTTAGGAGACAAAAGACGGGAAGGCACGTTTAAAAAGATGGGTTTTGAGTGCTCTTTTAAAGGAGCAGAAAGTAGGAGCAAGCCAAATAGGAAGAGAAGACCATTCCAGAGAGTTGGGCAACGCTAGAAATGTCTTGGAGCCATGCGTGCGATGAGGATATAAGTGAGGAAGTCATTAGAGGAGGGAAGAGAGCAGCTAGGGTAGTATCTTTCTACCAGGTCAAGGTAAGTGGGGCAAGAACTGGGGAGGAATTTGAAAGCAAAAGTGAAATGGCAGCTTTGTTACAACCCATTTCTTGGCAAAAAGAATGGCTTCTGAAATCTGTATCCACTGATACAGGGAGGTTGCCTCCCATTTGTTGGATGACCTAGGTGATGGGCAACTTCTGCAGCCAATAGGTAGGCAAGCAACACATCACCAGGACCTCTTTTGGTAAGTTGTGATTAGCTGTAGGTGTACCCCAATATATTATGAGGATTTCAGAAGTGTTCCAGTTCCAGAGATTGTCTTATAACACCCTTTCTATAAACTTGCTGGTGCTTTAAAAGCTCCTTCATTGTCTCAGTGTTCTAAGAAGCGTTTCACCAAAAATAAAAACACCTATTGCAGGAGATCCAATTTGTCTTCTAGAAAAAAAGGGCAATCAGAGCAGGAAATTACACTGGGTGTGTTTCGTATCCACATGCTATACTGAACGCTCCCTATGTGTCATACTGTAAAAGATCTATTCCATTTTTTGGAACCTGTCTTTTTCTTACAAAACAAACCTTCTACTCCAAATGTATGCCATGCACTAGCAGCATCTTGAAAGGTAAAACAATTGACCTGCAGAATGTGTGCCCATTATCAGGAGATTATATATATTACACACACCATTGTGCAGCACCGTATGATGGTGCACAACAATGCACCACTGTTAATGAATAAAGAGCAGAGTTGCCCCACTATTAGGAATCAATATGATGCAGAACAACCAAAACACATTACCTAACCTGCATGCACTTGACCAAACTTAGGAGTAACAGCCCTCAAAACACAGGAATTTATGTATCACATTAAATAATAAAATACAGAAAACAGAATGCCTCCTCGCCAACAAAAGACTCAACCAAAGTGCTTCTTCAAGTGAAATTGTTGACAGTCCAAACGACAGATATTTTTCACAAAACCTAAAGGTTTCATAGACCGAAGCAGAAAAGTACTGAAACCCCCACAGGTTCCTTCACCATGGAAACCATCCATGGGATTTCCAGCTAAGTGTGCTCCATCTGTGAAGATTCATTATGCTGCTTTCTTAAAGCCATTAACAGTCATCATAAATAATAATAAAAAAAAGTCATCAAGAGAGCTTTCTGATCCAACTCAATGTCCTCTGCAGTACCAAGCAATGTATTGCTGGTAAGTGGATGAATGGGTGCCCAATCCTACCTGTATTCTTTACTCCCATATATAGGGTTGGTATCAGTAGCAAACTACCAATATTTTAAATAAAGGTTAAGAAAGTTTGCTTATGACAGGTAAATAGAACACAAATGGTAATTAAAGTAGTAGTAACACAATAGCAGATCTTTTTGTAGGACATCTTCAGAAAATGGAGTGAACTAGTTTCTATAAATATGCAGTCACCAGACCACTATTTTCAACAAGTCCTCTCAACATATGTGCATTTAAAAGATTTTAGATATTTTTAGTTGTAAAAGCCTTTCATGTGTAGATTCAAAAGTGCCACTAGGCGCCAACATTTTGGATGCAATGTCAGCAGACTCAACTTTGTCACCTAAGGCAGGGATCCCCAACCCCCTAAAGCAGAGATCCACAGCCCACTAGTGGGCCGTGGCTCTGGACAGTGCATCGCCCACGGGGTCAGGAGAAGGACCCTGCTTGGGGGCCCCATTGGCTAGAGCCACGTACCATGTCTCCTGGAGACATTGCAGGCTCAGGGTGGGTTGTAGCAGGCAAGTTTTGCCTCTGGAGTGGGTGGGTTCTGGCATCATGACATCACTTTGGGGGAAGTTTCCTTCCCTTTTTGAGTGATACACGAGTCCATGCATTTAGTGGTCTGCAAACGCCAAAAGGTTGTGGACCACCGACCTAAGGAACATCTAAATTCGTATTGGTGGGGCTGCTCTTGCCAAAAACATTGGCAGGTATACACAGCATACATTCCCAATATCAGTGTTCAATCCAGTAAATTTTTTTTTTTTTTTTTTTTTTTAACTGGGTGGAAAGAAATTCTAGGCAGGGGCAGCCACTGTATTGTGACCCAACTCTTCAGTAACCACCCATAAACAGCTGGGTGGTTACTGAAAAGTGCCAGGTGGTGCGCTCAGCTAAAAGGGGCCGGGGAGAACACTGCAATAGGACCCTGCAGTGTTGATTTGACCAGAAACCGGCTACATCCCCTTTAGTCGCCATCTTCACTTCACTCTTCTAGATCCACTAAAATCCTCTCTGGCCAATGGTCCACCATTGATGATTTAACTCCTTTACAGAATCCCTGACATCTAGGTCTATCTTTGTCAGTGCAAAGAACAGAACTAGATTCTACATTGCATGGCACATGCAAGGTCCAGCAAAAAAAAAACAAAAAGGTCACCAAGAGCAGTGGAAAAGGTTTTTTTGGCAAGCAAGATTTTGCATGTCTTCTCTGCCAAAAACCTCTAACTCACAGTGACTAATTCTTTAGTTTAGTTCTGCATTTAGCAATCCTTTATAGTATTTCCCTATGGTAGATAAAGTTATGTAGGGGCAGGAATGCCGGACCTGAACAGACTGTAGTTAAGCGAGATACGAAGGAGGCCTTGCTTGGGAACAGATAAGCCCCAACTTATTAGCCACCCTGAAAGTAGCCTACAATGGTTGATTACCAGGTCGTTGCAGGAATGTCCAAACAGGCTGTTTTCTGCCCAAAATGAGGCATACATCTGTTATGCCCTAAGGAAATCTTACCTGCTTGTGTGCAGTAACCAAAAAAAGATAACTATGGCTAAAAGGACAGAACAAACCCACATCCTACCCTAATCTTTGTTATAGATGATTTGTGCCAATAGAAACCTTCATGAATATACATTACTAGGAGAACAGAAGCCAGCAGCTGCATCAACTCCCAGAGTGATAATGAAAATGCTCACAGTTCCAATTAGATGGCTTTAAAGTCACTTTAAGTAATTTGCAAGATTTCAGGTTATATTTACACCTAGGAACAGATGTCTTATTAAGGTTTATAAATACACTGCAGAACAATGGAAGCCATCCATGTAACAGTACAGGCATTAGAATAGAAGACAGCAACCTACAAAAGAGATCCATGAAACAAAAGTAGGAGATAATAGGTTTTCAAGTTACCTCCTCATTTTATATGGATCTTTGGTGCAGATTTAAAATCTAAAAGAGCCAAGACTTCTTCAGCTTCCTATTTTAGGAGCATATAGGTATGTTTCCAATATTTTCAGAGACAAGTTGGCATCATATGGAACCCAAACCTAACGTTTGTTTAAAAGTAACCCAACACGATGCCATGGTATTATTCCCATGGGGATGGATCAATGCTGCTTTAGTTCTATTTGGATGCTGGTGATATCACCAAAACAAATGGTCACATGCAACAAAAATGGACAGTTTAATGGAAAAAAAACAAAAAACAAAACATAAGATTTACCTGCCTGTTTGGGGAGGAGGAGTCTTTCTAAGTGTTACAAAGAAAAAAAAATGCCCCCACCCCACGCCCAAGCACATGTATGCAAGCTAACAGGGCCAGTCACACCATAAAATGGGTCCCTAATTGGCGATCTTTACCAGGAATAGGTACTCATTCCTAAAGCTCAGGTCATGCATAGTCCTTGACAATGCAAGTTATATCAAGACAAAACCTGATTTTTCCAGATCTTGTGAAAGATAAAATGACAAGCTTTTTTAACTAACCATTTTATGACAAGCGGTATTTCCAGCCTCCACATTTCTGTTTCACCACATGCAGGTTAACCTTAAAAGGGAAACCTGAAATATTTCCAGGTCAGGTTAATGCAAAGATCATACATGCAATGAAGCTTGCATTGTTTTAGGTGACCTAGAGAGGAACGGATTTTGTACAAGATACCTCCTGGAGTATTCATTAACCAGGAAGGAATGCCAACTGTATACACATGACCAGCCCCAGGGCTAAAATCCCTGACACCCCACTAGATGTGCACCACCTTGGTCAATTAAAAAAAGCCCAACATTGTAAAGTCAAAGAGAACCGCAGAAGACAGATTTTGGAAGTAAAGGTAAGTGGAATTATTTTAATTTTAAGTATAGTTCTGCAAAAAGCGAAACTAAATCTGAAAAACAAATTTTTGCAATCAGAAGGTTCTTTACTACAGAAGGGATAGGCTATTTTTCTTCTGCGATTAAACATACCTGCTTCTTCCCAATGTCCATAGCATGCACATCTCGGTATATGTCCAGGCATACCTGGTGCTAGGAATGAACTCCTGTCTGCATACGTAGGAGTGACGTCATTCTGATCGGGCCAATCAAGATGGTTGGGGATCCCGAGTCCAGAAGGGCATAAGGTTAAGATGTCCTAGAAGGTGCACAATAAGGCACGTTTAGATCCACTTTAAAACCTGCAGCCCTCATCTATTATCCGCCCAGGAAGGTCCTTTTCCAGGTACTTTGGTTAAAATTACCTAAAAATTGTCTTCTTGGGGAGTCATCCTGCCACAAGCACCCTGTTGACTCTTTAAAAAAGCCAACCTGGTGCAACCAACTGCAGCGAAAAAATTACCATGCATTGCAGTATGCTCCAAGTAACGATGGAGCTCCAAGTAAGCCAAACCAAGAATCAATGACTGATCTGAGATTTGGGGGGGGGCCTTGAAGGAACTTTTATTAAATATCAGAACCATTTGGCATCTATTCAGTTAAGATGGAGAATCAATGCATAAAAGCAAAGAAGTGGCATTGTAATCAGCAAGCAACATAAGCACATGTACACTGCACTGACCCAGCTGTGACATTCAACATGTTTGAGGTTTTTATTTTGCTATGACGCACATTTGTAAGTTGTTTATAACATAAAAAGAAAAAAATAAGTCCTTAGATCTGAACAAAGCAAAAATCACATGTGATCTTGTGACCAACAGAAAACTCAATTATTAAAAAAATCAAATTAGATTCTCGCCTCCCTCCTGTGCTGCTAATTTAATTTGCCTTCCTTGAACAATTCCACGCTCTTCCACCTCAAAGCCTCATCCTTCTCTGCTTGATGGGAGAGAGAGCCGGACTTCCAATTTTCTTTTTTCAATTTGCTTTGCTTACAGGGACACAGATGTCACCTGCAATGCTTGAATTGCACATATCCTCCAAGCCATGTGATGCAGCTGAATTGGTCAAATGAAGTGGTCACTTGTCCAGGCAAAATGGATTGTGCACCTCCTAATCACTGTACAGTCAAACATATACACACACACACCTTTTCAAATATTGAATTCAGGCCTTTCCAGTGAAGGGATCCATTATTGATACAACACACATATTTTAGACTGTGCACGTCCAACCTTGGGCAACAGCTGTAGAAAAGGCCATATCGATTTCAGCGACTGTGCTGATGGGGTAAGTTGGAGTATCTAATGCGGCCCAGATCTTCTCACCCAACCAAAGTTCCTGATCTCACGAACGTTCTTGGTTAAAATGGGCACAAATCCCCACATTTATATCGTTAACTTAATTTTAATAAAACCATGCAATGAAAACTAAATACAACATGGAAGGTACATCGTATTGTCGTCATACTGTGGAATATTTAGCGTTCAAGTTCATAACATAGGAAAAACACAAACATAGATAAAAGGTAAAAGAGGGAATGGTGGGGGGCATCTCTTGCATAGTAAAAACAAACCTAAAAACAATACAATGGATCATCACCTGTTTGAGTTTGGCTGCCAGACTAGTCAGCCCTGTCACTATTCTTGTAGATTCGCATTTGTTGACCTCTAGAACTTTAACCTTTAAATGAATCGAACTTTCCAAGGTCCTGTGCTGGCGTTGTGTTATTATAGGTCACATTAATGTACCAGGATGAGTGCTGAAAATAGGAGAGCACCTCCTCCCTTTTTGGACTCGGAAGAGTCTTGTCAATGAAGCAGAACCATTTACTAAAAAAACTTAGATTTTTGTTTGTCTTCCAACATGTCCCGATGGAACATCGTTAGGTCATCTCTCCTATCTAGATTGAAGGAGGTTTGGATTCAATCCATTGAGTCACGATGGCTCTCCCAGCCGCCAACAGGCACAGGTCTACCCACGCTTTCTTTCCCTTACCTAGACCTATCCCTTGCCTAGTGGACCAGTCGCCAAATATACACAGTACCAGGCATAATGGGAAAGTTATCCCCACTACCTGTTTAAGAAACCTTAGTGTTTAGTCCCAATAATTAGTAATGCATGTACAGGCCCAGTAACTGACAAATGGAAGTCTTGTCCTGCTTGCACTTCAGACATCCCTTGGGCTCCCCAGAGTTTCGATTTCCTGCTGTGGCCCGTGGCCTGTAGACTTTATGGGCCCTGTGCATAATCTGGAATGGTGTCTCCCTCCAAATTTCATTAACCGTAGTTTTCCTTACTGTGAGATAGCCATTCGCTATTTTGTCTATCAGTTCATCAATATTAAACTCTTTCTGACAGTGCCTTAGGTTGGAGCAAGATAGTTGCAAGATGGTTTGGTATACAAATTCTGGGGACTTTTGGACACATATTTGATATGGACAATGGCGATAGCAAAAGCAGTCTGTTAAAATTGTTTTTCTGGAGAAAAGTTGGGGCAATCCTACATTGGGCCTTGCAATATTGTTTCAGTTGAATATAAAATCGTGGGTGACCCTTCTTTGGGAGTTAACTTAAACCTGGATGCCAGGGAGCTTAATGGGTAAGGTTTCCCCATTATCTTGCCTATAAAAGTCTCCCATTTTAGACAACCCCTTCTTCCAAGTATTGAATGTCTTGTATTCCTGGCCAACCAATGTATTCCTGGCCAACCAATGTGTTGGTTGAGACTAAAAGACCCACAACCCCAACATCTGGTCATATGGCAGGCACCAAACAAGCCTGGTGCAATGGTGTGTTCAGTTCTGATTTCAACAAGGGCAAGAAAATAACCTATCTTGACTTTTTAGGAAAATTCTCACTCAGATTCCCGTCTTCGCAATGGAAACTCAAGGGCCAATCTGTGTGCACTACTAATGCCCTGGGACAACCTGAATTTGTTAGAATGGTACTCCTGCATCCCACCCTACACATACAATTTCAGTGTTAAAGCCAGAATTTTTTTTAAGCTAGGTGGTAAGAAATTGTAGGTGGGCGACAGCCCCTGTATTGTGACCCAACTCTTCAGTATGCAACCAAAAACAGCCGGGTGGTGCGCCCAGCTAAAAGGGTCTTGGGAGAACACAGTTTGGTGGAGCGATCCATCACCAGGGAAGGTTAAGTCACACGGAAAATTGCCCAGTTCCTAAGAAAAACCCACCAGTTCACTTTACAAGTAACCTAAGGCCCAAAACTGAAAGTTTTGATACAAATTGCTCTTCTATGGTGAAATTATGGGCCAAGCATAAAGTCCTGGCCCGATCTGACCATTGGACAGATGGTTCCACATCCCAGCAAGGCTATGACCTATTGCAAGCACAGTACCCATCCATGCTTCAAATTACAACAAGGCCAAAAGTTAGTCAAATGAGCCAATCAATAAGACAATATGAGCATGGCGTGTCTATCTAACCATCTTTACCAATCTCTTGTATAATGTGGCGAGCTTCCCTAAAGCTACCATCGAACTACTAGAACTAAAGTTATAAAACCCTACATATATCTGATTCCTCCAGCTTCCACGATGCAAGTTTGGCATTCTTCAAAAAGATATCACACAATAAGAAGCTTCAGCACAGTGCTTCTCCTTTGGAGAAATCTACATTCCATAGTCCACCATCAATTTTTTATCATGTGGAAAAACAAACTGCAGGCCTTGCTTTTGAGGTGCAAGGTCTAGTATCAAAATTATGGCTTTGTCTGTTCAACAGCTGAGCCCTCATAGGTCAATCAGAAGATTTTTCCCACCCTGGAAGATGCATGAAAAGTCTATTTGCATCTACCTCCTGCAATATGTGGTGCACACGTCAATATTCCATCATTCTCCTACCCACCTTCTGTGTGAGCATATCCTGTCATTTTATTATTTGAGATCAGCTTCAGTTAAATACTTGAAATTTTCATAAATGCAAATGACTGCTGATCACTAGCCAAAAAAGCTAAACTCATTGCTCATTACATGGTCTGCACACTCCTCCTACATTGAAGGATGGCGAATGGTCCTTCATATGCTACATAGGCTATACAGCTTGGTCACCTACCCACCCACAGCTGGATGATTGGACAAGAAAGGAAGAAAGTGTTATCTCTAACATACCATTGAGGGAATTGTGTTCCTTCGTCTTCCTGAACAAGCTGCCGAAGTTATCAGCATTATGTAATGCAATATGCCCATTACTGACTCTCAATATTAGCCCTTCCCAAGTGCTGGTTCACTGTGGAATACAAGCAGCCAATATAAAGCCAAATATCAGAAACTTACACTAGAATTTAAAAACAAAATATAATTTCCTGCACAAAAGCTAAAAAGGTATACACTAGGGCAAAGTGTTGCTCGAGCCTTTTTGCCTCACTGCCCCAGAGTTGTGGATTCAGTTCCCTCGTACTATATTATCTGAATGCAGTCGAGTCTATTTTCTGGCGTCCTCCCAGAATCCAAAAACCTGCTGATAGTTTGATTGGCCTTCACCCAAGTTGTCTCTTCTGCATGTATGACTCTGGTAGGGGCATCCGCTTGTAAATGCCTTTGGGACCAGGGACGGCTATGAATAGCTCATTGTTCTCTGTGGGAGAATGTGTAGGTGCTATATAAGGTATAAAATACAAAAATTGTTACTGTAATGTGTGTGAGTGACGGACAATGACTAATTCCAGGTCTCTGCTCCTTTCCACCCACCTTTATTTACCCATTTCATATACATTTTCCATATAGTGACTATCCTACAGTCATCTCAGATCTGGTCATGTGATGTGCAGGGTTCACCTCCTCCAGCAATGGATGGTCCTACATGCTTTAGAGAAAGCGCTGTATCACCAAGGGCACTTCTCTCTTGTAGCATTTTGCTCCAAAACCATTGCCTTAAACACTGGGTGTCATTAAACGCTAAGTGGACGGGCGGCACCAGATGGATTACATCTCCAGGACATGGCAAAAATTATCCCCCCCCCCCCATTCATGCTGCATATTTATTTTCTCCATGTCAATGTCCAATAACAGAACCATTTCCAGGTATGAAAGAGGGAAACATGTCCCAATCTCCATTGTCCACTACAAGCATACATGAAGCACCTCACTTTAGGGTCACTGGGTGTATTCTTCCTGAAGCCCATACTATAATAAATTTAATAAAGAGGAACTATAGTTCTTCTTTGAAAATCAACAATCAGGTCTTTTTGCAGAAAGACACAGGCTTTAAGCAATAAATTACCTGCCCATGCCATTCATTGTACGATGCCGGTAACCCTAACTAACTCCCGTGCATCCCAGACAATCAAGATGACCAAAGATAGGACACACAAAAGAAGATGCAGTGTTTAACCCAGAAATTTTTTTAAGCCGGGTGGGAAGAAATTGTAGGCGGGTGGAAGCCCATGAACTGTGACCCAACTCTTCAGTAACAGCCGGGTGGCTGCTGAAAAGTGCCGGGTGGTGCACCCAGCTAAAATGGGCTGGGGAAAACACTGAGATTGTAGCACCTGAGACAGAATGGGAACAGGTGGGTGTATTTAAAAGTAAACCAAGCAGGCAGGTAAGGTTGTTTTATTGCAGACGAGACACCACCCATCCCTTTTTCCCTCCACAATTTTTAAATTTGTAGCTATAGTTCTGCTTTAATATGCAAATTATGGTTGTAGGAGGTTTGTACTTTAAGTAGGAGTACTTTGAGCCAGGGTTTTCCCAGCCCCTTTTACCTGGACACAGCACCCGGCACTTTTCAGTAACTACCCGGCTGTTTACCACATTACAGGAGCCACCACCTGCCTACAATTTCCCCAAAAAAATTCTGGGTTGAACACTGCTTGGAGCCATATTAGTAATATCATGCAACTTGTATTGGAGGCATTATATCCCCTCCCCAAACCCATCTTTATCTTCACGTTCCTGAGTGACAACACTCATTCTTTACACTGCTTCATCCTCGTCAGCATAAGACAGAACTAAAGAACACCTGCTTTCTTCTCCAAAAGAGGAATTCTGTAGAATAGGAGCTGTACTGGACAGGAAATATTATTGCTTGAGATAAGATGTACAGTGTTCAGATCAGCACTGGACTCCCAGAAGGATAAACAGGTAGATATCTGCACTGATTAAACATAAATTATAATCACTTACTAATATATATATACATACACACACATTATATATAAATAATAATCAGCAGACCTAAAGAGATCAAATAAGTTCATACCACTTTCATGGTTCCACCTGTGTTCAGTAAGAAAAGGTCTATTCACACAGCTTACATCACAGGATACGTACAGGATAATACAGTGAATCAGATACAGATCACCGTAATGACCTTGCAGTCATGCATCATTACACTCGTCTAGGCAGGAGCATGTATACGGCAAACATGGCCGCCGCTGAGCCATATGGATGAGTAAAGGTCACCTGTTTACCAGCACGTTTATGACACCCAATAAAACAGCAATCAATCACTGCTATGTAAACGGGAATGAAGAAGATTCAATACATGCTGATCGAGGGACGCTCTGCCCTTGTGCAGGTGCAATAACCATAATATCACATTATCAGATTGCTACTACAAGGAGTAGTCTGAACCAATATCATGGAGATGCACAATAGGAATGGGAGGTAAGGATAGGAAAATGCAATATGACGTGTATATGTATAGGGAGGAGGAATCAGACTGCCATGGGCATGCATTACCAAGGCCCAGGAGTGCCCGGGAATCCCCTCCCCACGGCCTGTGAGCCAACTCAATCAATAAGCACAAGGATCAACACAATAAAAATACAATATACTGCAGGACAAAAAGAATAGAAAAGCCTAAAGGTCATCTAAAGCCATGTAAAAAAAAAAAATTTTGCAGCTTAAAGGAGGATGCATTAGTTTTCAGACGAGCAATACGGTCTGATCTGCCACAATCGCTGCAACCTTCCGAAGGGAAATCTCATTGTTACCAGGTCTCCCAAAAATTTCTTTGGACTTTAAACCAGTGTTGTATGTTAGTCCTGTTCTTGGGTGACAACACGACGACTCCTCCAGGAATTTAGGACAGTAAGCAAGTGTTGTCACTCCAGGACAGTAAGAATACCAATATAAAGAAAAAGAATGAGGATGTCACACGAGGACCGGTAAGATAAAACTTGTCTTTGGAGATACTTTAATAAAGAATAAAGGTATTGTTTGCCATTTTGCCAGGGAAATTTCTCTTTACCTCCTATTATGTAGAGACAACAGGAAGTAGGAGTAAAGTCCCCAAAGCGGGGTGCCCTCCATGGTCACCCAAAATTGAGCATTTTCTGCTTGCTTTCATCCCCAATGACAGTCACCATAGATCATTTTTGACACACACAGATCTAAAGATTGTACAGTCCTACTGTAAGGTGTCAGCTCTGCACTTCTGTATTACTGCTCTGATCCCAAGACTCCCCCTTCATCTATTCATTTCCCAGGAAGGAGGGAGCCATCTTTGCAGCAGCACCATCCATACTCCTTATCTGCTTCCTAGGCAGAGATCCTGGTTCTGATACAACGTGTCTGTTCTGCGGTTGCAAATATTCATCCGCCCGCTGCGGCCTCACCTTATAACCCTCTATTGAAAAAAATACAAGAGACTGGGAAAGTGCTCCACATGCTTGCAGCAAATTCAGTCAATGGAATGGAGGTCAGGGACGTCTTTTACATCAAATGCAGCCACAGATCGCAGATCTAAGCATCAGGGTGGTCAATATTAAGGAAATAATATTTTCCTGTATACAGGAGGGTTTTTTTTAAAGGCACCATGAGGACCCCCAACCACCCCCCACCATGCTGACACCATAGGATCTGCATATAGGTGAACAGGACGCCTCCCCATAATGCAATGCAACGTATCAATGGCCCTAGTGCAGTCACATACAGAAGAGCAGTACAGCTGCCAGGTAAAGTGTACCTGTCACTGTGCCTAGAGGTCAGCCAGATGATCCAGAGGTCACATCCACCTCCCACATGGACAACCTAGATAAATTAACGTGAACAGCAAACCAGCTATGAGATGGGGGCTGATCTTCACGATCTTAAGCTAAAATAGGATTTCCCGCAGTAACTAAAAAAATAAACCCTTGGGATTTAGACAATTCCTACCAGCTATTGGACATAAATGAATATTTTATTGAACAGATTATTGACAAATTTACAGCGTAAGTGATTTCTGAAATTTGTAGGAACCATCGGGTACAATGATGGCCGCGTTGAGACGGGCTATCGGTGGGCAGTGCTATACCCAACATTGCATCAACCTGATAGGCTCCTATAGACCTGATCCCCGCCTCTGAACAAGACCAAGACATAGGCAGGTGAATACCACCCATCAGGATTGATCAGAGATGCCCACCTGGGTATACACAGCCCATTTGGCGGGCGCGGTTTTCTAATGCACCGTTGGGTAGCACTGGCAGAACCATGACAGGTGCAGGGTATTCTTCCACAGCCATCACCTACCAACCCCTGCCATATATTTTTTTTTTAACCACAATTCACCTGCATTTTCCCAGGTGAATATATTCACCCCCCAGGGAAAAGGCAGATGTAGAAATAAATAAAATGCATCATTCAGCGGTCACATCATGAACTCGGGCCCACCCACCATGGGCTGTCAGTGCCAGTAATTGTTCATACAAGACCCTGGCATCTGCAGCATGCCCATTAGTAGCACAGAGGATGCAATATAAAAAAATGCAGCAGGTGAATGCTGAGCAGTCCCCACCCCACTGACATGCATGTAGACCCCACCTGCCAGCCCTTCTTCCCCCTCCCAGGCTCGGTGCACCGTCTCCTTACCTGCTCGGTGCTGTACACTGCAGGGTGATCGCACGGTGCCCGGGCAGAGAGCGAACAAGCAGCGCTGCGCCTCCCTCTGCGTGTCTTTAAATCAGCCTGTAAGGCGCCTTCCTATTGGCCGCTGGTGACAGCTTCTCCGGAGCATGAAAGGAGCGCGCTGATTGGTGGCCCGGCCCCTCTAGCCATTTCCATGTCTGGCTGTCACACACGCGCAGCTCTGTCATGGTTACCAATGACAACCCAGCAGGGACTGTGACAACTTACTGCAGGCAGTGACAGCAACCAGGCCATGTTTTCTGTATAAAGGGAATGCTGGAGCTTCCTCAGGAAATGCTGGCAGACATTCTGCCCACAATATATACCATAGGAGAGAAACATTATAAATTATGTCTTGTATAAGGAATCATGAGGCCTATTTCAAACTCTCAATAAAAGATAATTTGTGTAAAAAGTTCCCAAACCAAAACAAGAATGTGTAATAAATATCTTTGAATCTGTGTTTTCTCTTTATTTTGTATATACATAAACAATTCATTGTTCTGTACTGAGGCGTGGTAGTCTTCACATGCGTGAATTATGCCAATAAAGATGGAGGAAGACTCAGAAATAGAACACAGACTGAGCTAAGATGACAGCGACAGAGCACTGAGGGGCATTTACGTTTTTCTGTGATTTGATCTGCAGCTTTTTCCATTGATGACAGGGTCTTTTAAAGCCCAATTGAAGTGTTGGTAAAAATCACGTTTCATGTAAAAAAAAGCACGTTTAACTGCCGAACTCTGCAAGAGATAGGAATCTTTTTTATGCACAGATACTACATAGTGAAACCATACCTAAACACTTATCTGGTGACATCCCTCATGTGATGGTACTAAACTATTTCCAACCTTTCAACAAACTTTCTCTGCCAAGTCCCCTGAGGAAGCCACTAGGCGAAACGCGTCCGCTACAAGACTTTTTTTCTACGTAAATAGGGATATCACTGTCTAGTCTAATGGTCAACCTTCCCATGCTTGTGAATATGGGAATGACCAAATGAATGAATGTGCCAGATATTATGACCAAAGTGTATACTTATATTCTCGTCTTTATATTATAATATATTGCTGCAACAAAAAAACCTAGCTTTTTTCTGTCTTTCTTCATAATCCATAAATACATTAAAAACATTAAAACCAAAATGTGCAAAGTCTACAGTTTATTTCCTGCAGATATCAGCTACAGCCTGAAAAGAAAAACTAATCTCCTGCCAGCATATGGCAGATAAGGACTATTGCTGTCTGTGTGGAAGCAGAGGTCTTTCTGCAGAGTTTTGTAGCCCCCTTGGCTATGGCTATGAATTAAACAGGCGGGTGGCATCAGATCTTTACAGAAAGACCACAGCTTTAACACAGAGAACAATGGTCACTCTGCAGCATGCTTTCTACTCAAGCTGTGGCTGCTTTCTAAACAAAACCATTTGTAGACCATACACCATATAAATACAATTGCATTTTTGTTTTTACTTAGGGATTTTCTATGTACTATAACTCTTTATTTTATACAGTTAAAAAAATCATATAATTTATTAGTTTACATATGTATATACAACATTAAACAACATTCCAGCGCATAACAATATTTTGTTGGACACTTTCCCACATTTTAATGCACCAATATCTCAGGCCTTGATGATACACAAAAAAAAGTTCACTCCAACATGGTTTGGCAGTCAACTACTGTAAAGAATTAACTATCCCCCACACCTATGCAGCCTATTATTATTATTATTATTATTATTAATAGGATTAATAATAAACTGGATTTATATAGCGCCAACATATTACTCAGCGCTGCACATTAATTAAGGGTTGCAAATGACAGACGAATACAGACAGTGACACAGGAGGGGAGGACCCTGCCCCGAAGAGCTTACAATCTAGGAGGTGGGGGAAGTAACACACAATAGGAGGGGAGATATGTAGTGGGGGGAAGTAGTGACGGTTTCAAAAGACAGAAGAAGATGGGTAGGCAAGTGTGAAAAAATGGGTTTTCAGTGCTCTTTTAAAAGAGCAGAAAGTGGGTATTATCTACTAGAACCCCTGTTCGGACATATTTCTGTAAGTTACAGGTCTACAATTTAAAAAAAAATTTCATGTAAAACAGTGGATCACTTTTGGTACAGAAATCTAGACCTCAGTGTAACGCTTAGGTGGTTAAAGGTGAAATGGAAGCCAAAGAAGAGAACAGCAAAGAGAGCGAATGTTTCTTTTTTGGAGTCTGCATGCCATCTTACCTGATGTAGGTATGGTAGGTATGTGCTGACACTTTACAACAGGAAATAATGCAGCTGCTAGCAACAGTGAGTGGGCAGCATTTCCAGATCAGTTATTTTTAAATAAAATAATTAATATATATATATATATATATATATATATATATATGATGGATTAGAACATCAGTTTATTTACCCGTGTGGTCTTTACTAGAGAAATCCCCCCATTCGTAGTATTCCAACATTCTTAGGGAATTCAACATTTTTGTTGTCGTCAAAACGGAAATAGAGGAAATCCTCCAATGGTGCACAAAGCAAACTAGCTGGGTATTAGAAGCATTGTATTGTTCTAATCAAAAAGATTCCCTAGAAGATAGATTATTATGAGGAACCTAAATGATCAAGCAAACCTGGGATGGATCTGGTCCAGGAATAAAACATTTGCCAAATAATAGCATAATTTTAGGGAATCCATTCCAGGTTTACTGGATCACTCATGTTCTTCCATGATATCCATCATATCCTGCCTTGGAGCGTTTTATTAAATCAAGGCCAATGTCCTGATCAATAATGGCATTAGGAAAGTAGAACATTCCAAAACATCAGACCCCAACTCATAAGAAAAGCTGACCGACTAATGAGAGACAGGGAGATTTTATTCTAAGAAACGGAAACTTTAGACCTATGGTGACTACAGTACATGCAATGTGTTTGCAGCCACTGACTACATACAAATACGCAGAGTGGAGAGTTGAAGTCCTTATCTGCATATTTGTCCTGGGCAGAGTTGCCAGTTGGCTGAAATTACTCTGACCTGGATGGAATTTTGCTAACATGACTAGAGAAAGATATGATAAGCCTAAGCTTCTCTTCCAGAACAAAAACAATGGGCAGCAACCCAAAGCCTATGTCAGACAGAACCAACCAATACCAGGATCGCTAGAGCAAGCCATATGCCTTGCAATGTGATTGGACAATCTTCCTTTGAGCTTCCCGACACCTACTGTGTCTAGTTGAGGGGCCCATCTGATTGGAAAGGGATCAAATGGATTGTTTAGGCAGGTAGTCATTTTACATTTACATTTTAGAATGTTAATCAGATTGTTTGAAGTATCTGCAGCTTAAACTTTACCTAGAAGAGAAGAATTTGGGAACACAAGGAGATATACTATGTCTCTGCTGAAAAAAGCAGATTCCTAACAGTCTGTTCTTGTCTCTTTTTGACAATGTATGACTCAAAACTGGCATCTGGCTGGTGCCAAGATTAACAAATCCCTTAGGCATGTGTGGGAGTTGCTTCATCTTGGAACAGTCAAACAATATAGCCAACAATCTCCAACCCAAAAGAGGTCCAGGAGTAAAAGTAAGAACCTTGTAGATGCTGCATTGCTAAAGGGGAATTGGGTATAGGTCCATTTGGAAGACCAATTACTATCCATCATGGAGTTGTTCATTCATTAGCTAGACCAGCAAGATGTTCTCCAAAGGAAATATAGCAGCATTTTGGGGCAGCAAAGGGGTGAAACCCATTGTGGGAAGTAGTTGCTTCACTTAGTGGTTGGCCATCAGCAGAACCAATCTTAGGGGTCCTTATGCCTAGTCATTGATTTTAAATATATTGAAGCATTTTCACGAGGCGGGGACACCAATAGCAGATTCCATGTTTCTCTGATGACACTGACAATGCTTTGCCCATCAGTGCTATGCAACAGGTTCACCATTCCCTGGATTTCCTGTTCTGTTCACCCCAAATGTTACACAGTTTTGTGATGCTTTTGTTTGACTTCAGTTATATCATCCATTTTTAATTTCCTTTAAAGCAAATCATGTATTTCATGTATTGGGCTTATACGTTTTGCAGTTTTCTTTGCAGAATCCTTGTAAATCTATTTGGGAAGCATTATTTACTGGTATGGGACCTTGGTCTTCAATCATATCCCAGTGATTAAAATAATAATTTTGGTAGTTTTGGGGCCAGCGATTCAATTTTGTGTTGATGTCCCCTAAGCAACCTGCCAGTGCCAATGCCAAACTCTGTACAGGGCCATGGGACAGATGAATAATTGTTGATTGGTTAAGTCTCAGATTCCTCGTTTGACACTTGTACATGATTATGTACATATAAAAATTTATAGTTCTCAACACCCCTGAAGAAGCAGAAGGTGATTCTGTGAAATCTGTCGAGGGTAATTGGGGAAACAATAGAATGTAGTGAGATATGATGGATTTATTCACGTATACCCAAAATCATTGGACTTATGGAAACTTTTTTATGGTTATATGGTAATACATTGTTTATTTTATCTTTTGTAAAATTGTAGTTAAGTTATGTTACAATGGTGTCCCTAAAAAGTTCTAGAGCTAAGTGCGTATAGTTTCAGTATGTGAAGTTAAGATGTGGCACCAATAGATACTATTCTGGATGAATTCTCTACTTAGAATTATTACATTTATAATACACAGGTTAGCTAGTCGGTCACCTCTGGTCATGCCTGGCACTTCAAACGCCAACCTTTCGTACCTCATGGACCACTAAATTCATAATTTTAAATCCTAAAAAAAAATTGTGAAAAGATAAATACATTTGTAAAATAATGATCTTCCTAATGGTGCCTGACAAGGACTGTGGAGGCTCTGATTCATTGATCAGCTCACGGTTATGTGAAGTATTACTATTGTTACTATTATCATTAGTCGCATTATCTTTGGTATTACTAAAGAAATGCAAAATATTTGTTTGCTTTATCTCACTCATTATGGGTTTATTTCATTCCAATCTAAGACCAAAAAAGAAATGATAGTTATCAAAGTCAAAGTATTTGATGTCAATAAATATACCAGGTAAAGACCATCTGAGAAATAAACAAATAAAATAAAACAATCCGATGAGAATCGGTGTTTGCAGAGTGGGGTGAGTGTTGTAATGGTGGAAACAATACTGAAGTGTACAGCTCAGCAACCGTTGCCTCACACAACCTAACACTACACTCATGTCACACTGCGCCTCCCTTGTTTTTGTTTGTGAATTTAGTGCAATATAAAGGAGAAAACTGTCATTCAGAATATGAGAATTTATTAGAATATTTTTGTTTTATTATTATTAAAACATAAAAATTGCAAATAATATCCAAACTTTTCTGTGGACCACCAAAATTTTATCGCAGACCACCAGTGGTCCATGGCCCACTGGAAGGCGACCACTGTGTTAGTGCACTGGGTTGCTATTTGTTCCTAATGGCACTCCAAATACATCTTACCAGGCTACTGCAGTGTAATATGTGGCAACGCACTTCATCGCTGTGTGCTACGTTTTCAAATGTGAAGCATGAAAAGCTTTTCTGTGTGGTCATTGATTGCCCTAAGGCAGAAGTCAGCAAAGCTTTTTTGCCACCAGGCTATTTCAGAGGTAGGCAGGAGGACACTAGGCCCGGACTCTCTCTCTCGAGTCCCGCCCTAATAGGTCTGCCCCCACCAGGAACACCCGCTGAAGGGAAATCCCTCTCCTCCGCAATGCATACAGAGGAGAGGGAATGTTCCCTATTTACCCCATAAGGAAGGGAGCCACAACACGGAAGCTCAAGAGCCGCATGCGGCTCCGGAGCTCCGATGGCTTCGGTTTCGGTAGCTTGTTCTTGCTCCGCCGCCGGTTGCAGTCTGGGATTAGGCAGGATCAGCCAGGGGGCGTTAGGCCGAAACAAACCACCGGCTAGGCCTTATCTGGCCTAAAGGCCGGAGTTTGCCGACCTCTGCCCTAGGGCAATGCATGCTAACCTGAAGGGCGATTCACGTCCATTTTGCATTGCATACCAAGAATTCATTGAATGAAGCAAATGCTTTGTGAAACTTGTTACGTGCATGGAATATGACTGCCATCAAGTGGTAAATTAAAGCAATGCTTCAAAAATATTTTTGGGAACCAATAGCCATTAATATATTAATAATAATAACAATAAGTATTGTCTTAATTATTAATAATTTAATAAGATGCAGATAGTACTGGTGGCTGTAGAGTTCCAATCAGAATCGGTTTCAACCCAAAGCTATTCCACACCAGCAGTAGGTTAGACAAGCTAAAAGCTACAATAGGCAACTGGTGCCTGGGAGCTGAGAAGCTTTAACCTGCCTGGCGGTATTCCCGAGTGTGGCTCGGGGTGGATTTTCCATACCAAGAGCGGTAACCCTGAGCCATACTCAGGGTGGAATTGCCTAACTGGTTCCCATGTTCCAGCAGTGCCCTCCAGTGATGCCTGACATCTGCTTCCCCTGGAACCCTCACACTGATGCTGGCCGGACATCTGCTTGCGAGTGCGTGGCTGGGGGGCGGGAACGTGGAGATGGTAGGCGGGAAAATTAAAATAATAAGGTTTTTAAAATGTACTGCTTTTACATTTAAAAATCCTCATTATTCATACCGCCAGCAAGGTTAAAGAACTAGTAGCCAATGGCTGCACACTGCCAGAGCAGGGGATGCTTAGAAAACATGCACAGCTAAAGGGAAACTGGGGCTGCTGCAGGCTGTGGAGCTGAGGACAGACAGCTAACTGCTTGATCTCCTTTGCTGCTGCAAATTACGCTGTGGAGGTAATAATTGAGGTGTACTGAACTGTGGTGGCTTACTGCACAGGATTGCCAGCCAGATACCCGTTTCCTAACACTTACCTTAGGGCAGTATTTCTCATCCAGGTTCCTCCAGAAGTTGCTAGGGTTCCTTGAGTAATGAGCAGTTTGTGCCTCTCAAATCAGTTATCTTTTTGGCTATCTGTAAGGATGGTATTCTTGCCACTGACCACCACACTAATGTGTGGATCTGTCGATATAGTAATTTAAGTAAGAGTTCCCTAAAGACCCAGAAATTATTTCAAGGGCTCCCTCATGTTAAAAAGGTTGACACACTGGCCTAGAGTCTTATCCGACAGAAGTTCCTATTTGAGTTTGCATTGTGATGGATCTGATGTAGAAAAGAATGTTCTTCCCAATTTAAATGTTTTAATCCAAACCATCTTCCACACCATCCTAATAACTTTCCTAATCTCCTGGCTTCTTATACTATAAATGATTGGATTAAACAATGGCGTTACCACGGTGTATAGCAGAAACAGGATTTTATTTATAGTTGTTGTATGCCCTCTATTCGGAACCACATAAATTGTGATGAGGGTTCCATAATAAGTAATGACTGAGGTCAGATGTGAGCTGCAGGTAGAGAACGTTTTCTTCCTTCCTTTAGAAGAGCGTATATTAGCTATGGTTATGAAGATGCAAATATATGTTACCATAATGAATGGAATGACTACCAATGGAATGGAAAGTAGAAAAACGACTACTTCTACATTGAAGGTGTCCGAGCAGGACAGTTTAAGAAGAGGTGCAACATCACAGATAAAATGGTCAATGTCTTTAGGACCACAAAAAGATTGCAAGAATATCATGAGAAGTGTGATTAAAGTTGACAGAGCCCCAATCAGCCAGCAGCTACACACCAGCCTAAGGCAAAAACCAAGGTTCATAACAGATGTGTAATGCAAGGGTTTAGTGATGGCCAGATAGCGATCATAAGACATAGCTGTGAGAATGAAACATTCTGCAACCATTGACAAGCCATAGACATAGAACTGAGAGATACATCTTATCCTGGAAATTCTATCCATACCCTTTAATATAATATTCAGCATGTCGGGTACAATATTAGTAGTAAACACAATATCACATATAGACAAATGAGTCAGAAAGAAGTACATAGGGGTATGGAGCTGGGGAAATCTATAAACTAGTAGAATAATCAGAAGGTTTCCACACAATGTAACAATAAAAATGATCAGGAAGATTGTGAAGATTGGAACTGGGTTACGCAGCTTTCCAAATCCATGCAAGATAAACTTAACTTCATTTGTTACATTTGCCATTTTACCAGCTTGGAACTTGTGTAGATGAACTCAAATGTTGACCACTGCATAAACTAAATAGGTAAGTAAGTAACCTAGTTTGCAAAATAGTTTGGCCATTTTCTATAACAAAAGTATTTCAAAGTAAACCTCTTGAAATGCCCAGAGTTTAAGTGACAGGCTCTCTTGATATCCAACTTGCACTGTCACCAATACTTACATACCACAATTAGGACAAACAGAGAAGGTGTGTCCTCCCAGGAGGTCTCAGATTGCATTAAAAACATGATTTTTTATTCTTTTATATATCTGGGGAAAAAAATTGTTAATGTTAATGTTTAAACTTTAAAAGAAATGTACAGGGTTAAGAGTTAAGAGCATGGTGACTGCATTGTGGGAGAGGGATCACACAATTATTTTTCCTACCCTACAGGGTAATTCTAGGGGCTTCAGAGAGCAGCAAAGGAGTGCAAAAACTATCAGTGGAGAAATAAAAGGGATATAAAGAGAACTTGCAGCAATTCCTACTTAGGGGGAAAACACGGAAAGCCATAGGTGGGTGTCAGTACATGCTGCAATACTTCTAAACATCACAGCAACCTAAAAGTGACATCACAATTCTTAAGTGTTGTGTACCAACCATTAAAAAGCTGAATGCATTTTCAGAATTTCAACAAAACTTTGCAAAAGTTGCCCTAAAAGTGACATCACAATTCTTAAGTGTTGTGTACCAACCATTAAAAAGCTGAATGCATTTTCAGAATTTCAACAAAACTTTGCAAAAGTTGCCTAAAGTGTGTTGTACATGTTGTTGTACAAGGTGAATCGCGTGAGTATCAAGGCTAAACACAAAAAGTTATTTAATTGTTCACATCTAGATCTGTGTTGTATACTCATTCCTCATGTATATACTCATGTATACACCCATCAATCCTCACTGTGCTGTGTTTGTATAGAGCTACCCATTATTTCTTGTCTATTGGTGTCTAATACTCATGCTTAAATGAAGTGTGAATAAAGATGGTGCTGGAGTGATCTATGACTGTAATATATGTCATTATATTTTTAATTTTATTTTGAATCTATCTATCTATCTATCTATCTATCTTTCTATCCTTCGTTTACTAATAGGATATATTGAATAATAAATATTAAGTCATATATAGAAAAACAAATGATACACATATCTGTTTTTGTGTTTTTAAACACATTTGTATCTGCTTTACACACATACTTGCATATTTTTTACATAGCGCCAACATATTACGCACACATTAATTAGGGGTTGCAAATGACAGACAAATACAGACAGTGACACAGGAGGAGAGGACCCTGCCCCGAAGAGCTTACAATCTAAGAGGTGGGGGAAGTAACACACAATAGGAGCATATTTTTTGTCTTTTAAAACATGTTGATTGCACATACTGTATGCTAAAATGACAGCTGGGCTGACATAGAAAATACCTATTAACATAATTTACACAAGAGTGATATTATTTTTAGGACAAGGGAAATACAAGTCAATCACAGCACATACATCAGCTATTAGAGATAAAGCTGCACTATTTGTGTAACAAGGGATAAGTTATCCCTCTTAGTTTTTCCAATTAGAAATCCATATCTTCTGTTCCTTTAAAAAGTGAGAAATTTGGGTGTTCTCTTTCTGTATCAGAGATACCGGTAATTGCTTCTGTCTTTTGACATCCTCACTACTTCCCCCCCACTACATATCTCCCCTCCTATTGTGTGTTACTTCCCCCACCTCCTAGATTGGAAGCTCTTTGGGGCAGGGTCCTCTCCTCCTCCTGTGTCACTGTCTGTATTCGTCTGTCATTTGCAACCCCTAATTAATGTGTGTGTAATATGTTGGCGCTATGTAAATTATTATTATTATTATTATTAATAATAATAATAATAATAATAATAATAATAATAATAATAATAAAGGACCAGTAGTGAGGGTTTGAATTTTTCCCTGGCAGAGCTTTCTACAACCCTTCTTTATTCACAAATTAAACATAAATGTTTTGTATTTAAAGCTACTACTCATTATTCAGTGCCCATTTTGTTAGCTGTTCTATTTTCTGCTGAGTCAGGAAAACCTTTGAGATTTCCGTATTGATCCTCACTCCCAGATATTCCATAACCTGATTGGGAACTAGCTGACTCTTCTGGTAGTTCACTAGCCATCCGAAGCAACCTAAAGTTTTCAGCACACATTCTCTGTTCTTTGGGGGGGGAAGAGGGATCAGAGATTCTTCTTTCCATTGAAAAGGCTTCTCTGATAGCATTTACAAACGAGCTGAATAATGAAAAATCAAATGAAAAGGAATTTCCTTCTTCCAACTCAGAATCTGATTTATCTGAGCCCTGTGGTAAATCCAAATGTTTAACCACTTCCTCATGTGCTATAAAACTTGTGCCTGTGGTAAAGTTCTTTAAACCATCCGCAAGGGCCTGATCATTATACCCCTTCATTTCCTTGGCATGTTGCACAGTCCAACTTAGAAGGCTGGGCTTTTGCCCCACATGCCCAGCAAGTTCCAAAGCTCTCATGCGACTGGCTTTCAGAATGGGAAGATGATTTTTTCCTACTTGCTCTATTTAGGAGGGGGCTTGTCCCTGTCCCAAGTCCCCATTTAGAGGACGGCCAGACTGGTGTAGGAGAGGACAAGAAAAAATGTTATGCAATTGTAGAATTAAATTCTCTGTTCACCCACATGCACAATTTTGGTATAAAAATAAAAAACATGTTGGAGTAAAATATATAGACACATTTACACAAATGATGGGAACTAACATTTTGTGTTTCACAAATGTGGAATTGCATCACCCAGTCACAATGTACACACTGATACTGAAAATAAATATACATATCCAGATATCTTTAACTTTTTTGGATTCATATAATAAAGAATAGTGATAGAATGTGCAATCACATTCCCATTCAAAAATGTACACTCTGCAACTGGAAGTAACTATAGACAGGATGGTATGACTGCACATATGGGTTTCTTTTTAGAATATGAAGATGTCCTAGAATGTATGCATTTTATTTGCTTTTGGCTGAACTTGATGGACTTGTCTCTTTTCAACCTAAGTGTTGACTACTGTATGTCCAGTTATCTTTNCATTTTTTGGGGGTGAAATAAATTAAAAATTATGCAAACTAAGTTGCAATGGTTACATCTGAGTGTACAAGCAGTAGCACAGCCATGTCTATTTCGAATACATATACATATAGCTTCCCTGTGCATTTTATAGGGCTGGGGCATACTTCATATGATGCAGATGTCAACCTATATTGAAATTGCTGGATCTGGGGACCAGGTGCCTCCATCTTTAATTCTTCATCTGCAGGAGATCAAGGCTTACTGTCAATCACAGCAGTAATTCCACCATGTTTAGTGTTCTTCTGTGCTGGCAACTTTTATTCAGGAAGTTTGCATTATTCAAGAATGGAGCTACTACAAGGAAAAAGACATGTAAACCTATATTAGAGGAGAACATACCCCAACCTGTTCTACTCTTCCAGAAGTAAAATAATTAGATCTTCAATATCAACATATATATTCCCCTCAATTATAAGACACCGGATGGGCAAAAGGAGATTCAACCTCCAGGGAGTCCTACTGATACATGATTTAAAACCTAACCACAACTAATAATCTAAAAGTTTGTGTTTGGTTAGGTGAAAATTAAGCATTGATCAATACCAAAGCACTTCAGAAGAGGTAAGTAGGTATATTTGGTAATTGTTAGGAATATCTGCATCTGAATCCTGTCCAGTGGCATTCATTTATCTAGTCCATGCTTCCACCGGCCTCGACAGCATTGGTGCTGTCTGCTGCCTCCTGAACTTGTGCCACTCCTTGTACTCACATCACTTATTACCTCTTCAAAGGTGTTGGAGAGTGGTGAAGGGCACTCTACATTCTCTCCAACATAAATTTGTAATGTATTCATACCACAATATTGATTCTAGTTATTTTAACCAGATAGGAGTAAATGAACTTTGTAAAGCCTTATGATGGCACTTTCTTGCTCCTTCTAAATAAGTGGATGTAGTAGCCTGCTGTAGAACAAATTAAAGCCTACCCAACAGATGAGGTTCCTATCTGCTTTATTTTTTCCTGTTTAACAATATTTCAAGTGCCTTTCTTATATCCTGATTCCTCAGACTATAGATTATTGGATTGAACAATGGTGTCACCACTGTATACAAAACATACAAAGCCTTGGAGAGTACATGACCTCTTTGTGGAACAACATAAATTGCACTCAGGGTTCCATAGTAGGTGCTCACTGATGTCAGATGTGAGCTGCAGGTAGAGAAGGTTTTCTGCCTTCCAGTACTAGATTGAATCTTAAGAACAGTTAAAAAAATACACATATAAGTTACTATAATAAACACAAATGGAATAACTATTATAGGGATGGATAATATAAAGATGAACATTTCGAACATGGATGTATCAGAACATGACAATTTTAAAAGCGGATCCAGTTCACATATAAAGTGGTCAATGATGTTTGGCCCACAGAAATCACCGCTAAACACCATTAGAGAAGTACTGAGAGTTACTAAGAGTCCCACCATCCAAGAGACGCCTACAAGCCTCAGACAAACACCATGTTCCATTGCCGAAATATAATGTAAAGGATTGCAGATGGCTAGATACCGATCATAGGACATAGCAGTCAGAATAAAGCTCTCTGCAACAGTCGAGGATCCATATATGTAGAATTGTGAAATGCAGCCTGCTAAGGACACCTTACCCACTTCATTCCATATATGACACAACATTTCAGGAGCAATGTTTGTGGTAAACACAATGTCACATATAGAAAGATGAATTAAAAATATGTACATTGGAAAATGGAGATGACGGCTTACTGATACTAAGATAATGATAAGGAAGTTTCCAAACAATGTTGCAATATAAATAATGAAAAAGATCATGAAGATTGAAGTCCT
>NC_092860.1:12298248-12298682 GCF_032062135.1 Pyxicephalus adspersus | reverse complement strand
GAGTTAGCTGAGTTCAGCTCCTCTACATAGGCGCCTATCTATACGCTTACGATGTCTGATCTTGCGACTTTCCGCAGGCGAAACCTCGGCTTTGCCATTGGACTAGATTTTCCCACAAAAGTCACAAGCGCACACACGTTCTTGTTTGCTTCTATAGATTTATATGTACATGTGTGTGTATATATATATTTATATATATATGACAGCAAACCTATACCAAAACTACAAATGAACAGAGGAGTTGTGTGGGGGCAAATCAACATGAGTGCAAATGTCAGACTATTAAAAAAAAAAAATAAAAAAAATAAAATAAAATCATGACAATTTATTCAGAAAAGGACTATGTACATATACATTCAAATACCAATATGGGTCAAAGGCAACAAGAGGGGTCAAGTAGCACTTTGGAGTGGAAACCATGCAGACATTTGTAC
>NC_092860.1:12289861-12297840 GCF_032062135.1 Pyxicephalus adspersus | reverse complement strand
ATATTTGAAAGTGCCACTTAGTATATATCCAGTTTGATAGAAATTAGTTTGCAGTGTTGCAACCAAAAGAAAAAGTAACAAGAAGTGCAACAAATGTAACTATAAAAGAAGCAAGTTTGTGATGGAGAAGATTGTAACATACAAAAGTAACACTTACACAAAAAAAACATCTAGCATTAAAGATTCAAACTAACCTGTAAAATAGACTGGAGATGCGCACAGAACAGGGCGCAAGTGTGCGCTAATCAACTGCTATCATCTCACCATTGAGGTTACCATCTCCTTCTGAATCGCGCAGCTGAAAATTAATCGCCTTAATTGGCGTATTCGAAATCTTTGCTCATCTTTGCAGGAAACCGGCAAGTGAGTTCACTAGAACGCTAATAGAGTTTGCTGACCGGCACGTACGTACGCGCATTTTTTTGATGAATCAGGGCCATTGTATCATGAATGTGTCCTTAAAGTCAGAAAAATAATTAGGGACAGTATTTTGGTTTGAGAGACATGCTAAATCTCTTCTGCCCTAAAACTTCTATTTGCTGCTTTGTAATATTGTAGTTTCATGTGTAGCCTTCCTAGGGGTGAATGTGCAGTGTAGTGTATACACCTAACTAACTACAGGTATCAATCAGATCCTATGAACAGAGCAGGAGGGGGGAATTTTAAATTCAGTCTGAATGTGTTACACTATCCGGGGCTACTCATTGGGTGAAAAGGAGTAAAATTTGACATGGAACAAATAGCAGAAGATGGCAGCGGCACTAGACAAGGGATCGAGTGTTCATTTGAACCTGCCTGCTGTAGAGGGCACACTAGGAGGTAAATGTGAATTGGCTGCATATGTGCTGAACATAGATCATTGTAAAAGCCCAACCAAACACACCTTAGTCTTGCTTTATTGAACATGACAGTAGTTGAAAAAGCTTTTTAAGAGGAACACCAGCTGTGGGTTTAAATTACATTTAAAAACAAAAAAACTTAAATATAAACTTTCCTGTAGTATTCTATCATGGGATCTTTTTGTATTCTTTTGCAGGGAAAGGGGCAGGAGAGGGAATATTCCTCCTGGACAGTGTGGCACTAATGCAATAATATTAGGGTGCCAACCAGTCCTCAAATATTGTTAACCCAATTTGGATGGTGATTCACCCCACACTCCCACCCTGAAGGATGTGCCAGGGAACAGCCAGACCAAGAAACTGGCAGAGTGATGCAATTGTGTTTATGCCCAAAGAAGACCGGTGGTGTTGGATTAAGGAGGAAGTTGGGAAACAATTCCTGTCTGGGGAGAGGATGACTAACATTTTTGCATTTTTTTATAGGAGGGTAAAAAGGCTTAAAAAGTAAACTTTAATGCTCCTTAAAATTCATTGTTTTATGCCAAAGGCAGACCAAATGTTGTGGTAGAGTAAAATATACACTAAGAACAATCACCCGGTACTGTTCTGGGTTGTTGAATCTGAGATTTACCATCATTTTGCCAAGTTTTTATTCTCTACCTTGAGAATGTCCTTGAAGTGATGATCAGTCATTACAGTAACAAGCCTATAGGGAATAAATTACATTCTATATCCCTATAGAGGTAAATACTATTATACTGTATCCCTATAAAAAAATTAAATTTTACATACAACCTATTCAATAATGGAAAGCAGAACATTGTATTTATTAGATACTGTTTATATCTAAAATGGCCATTTGGTGTCACCATATTATAGTTGAAAATAAACATAGTTTTTATGCTTTCCTATGTTGTACTTTCAATATTAACTTTTCAGGTCTAATGGTGGTCAAAAAATAGACATTTTTTGACAATTTTGCTGCTTTCGTCCACTTAAAATTTCAAATACAGCAAAATGGAATAAGGAAGCCTAATTTTAGTGTTCTTGAGATGATTTGAGGTGATTTAAAAATTGGTCAAAATATTCAACATTCAGTTCACATGTTTTATATATAGTGTCCGGCATTAATCTAAATCAAAAATGCCTAATTAAAGAAAGAGATGTCAAAGACTAAAGCTGCGTACACACTTCCAATTTTTATCGTTTGTAAACGAACGACGAACGATCCTGCGCAATATCTGCGAACGATCGTATAGCACCGATCCTGTACATACAGATAACGACACGATCGTTCAAAGATATTGTACACACATATATATACACACAGTATATATTTAGTTATTCCAACTAGCTCTCATTTCAAGATGCTGGTACCTGGGTGGCTTTTGCATTCCTATGCTTTTACATTCTTTAAACAACCCTGTGTAGATCGGGGGGTAGCTTGCCATGCATGCTCATTGATTTATGCAATCCAAAAAATGCCACTAGATGACTTCTGTCTAGCTTTCGGTTGCATGAGAGTAGGATTTGGATTTTACTTTTAACTCAATACAGAAAGCTTGAATTATCAAACTGGCTGATAGATCCTACATTGGTAGTAAGTTACAATTAGTTTCCTGTAAAATTTCCACTTTTAAATTTGTATGATCAAGCAGGTTATTATTGTTGAAAGAGACAGGCGATGTCCCCCCATCTATAATGCGACTTACCTACCTGATCACAGCAGGTTTCTGCAAAAAAGCTGAGCTGCACATACGCAACATCAGTTTTGCCAGGAAAACTGGGCATTTCCAGCTGCCCTTGCATGTGCTGGGATGATGTATAGCTATGTTATCCTGGCATGGCCAATCAAGATGGCTGTACAACAGAAGGAAGGAACACCGCTGTAACGCGGACAGGTGAGTTTGTTGGGTTTAGTTCTGCTTTAAGGCTGTTTTGGGTAGGGGTCTAGGAGACCCCATAGATTCATAGATTCATGGGGCACTGCTGTGGAGATGTCTGGATTCTCCCACACTGGGTCTTGCTTCCAAAAGATCAACAAAATTATGCAAATGGGAGACCTCACTTCTAGCATCCACAATCCTGAAGATTGCATAATGCATGGTGATATTGGATGCAATATCAGGATTCTATAGAATACTGTGGTCATTTGACTCCTGGGTCAACTTTATGAGTTCTGGAATTTTTTATCTTGCAACACCATTGCCATTAGATGAATCAAGCCTCTTACCCACTTTCCCCATCTCCCCATCTGACCCTCGCACTCATGATCCTCTCTTTTTCCTTTTGTTTCTCTTGTATGTGTAACTTTTTGGTTATGTTAAATGTGGCTTTCTTAATTGACACACAGTTTACCTTTCATTTCCTTTGCTTGTGCTTAAGATGTGTATTTTAGTTTTGAGAACATTTTGCTGTATTTATTGTACTTTGTCCTATATTTTGTTCCCTCCTCTTTGTTTTATGTCATTTACTCTTGTTTGTATTGTTTTGTATTAAAAACACCTTAAAAACCAAAAATACTATAACAAAAATTGAATAAGACCCCAAATCCTTTTTTTTAAGATGGTTTGCATTCTGCTTATTCAGGAAAGTAAAAGATAGGCTGTACGCCTATTGGCAAGATATAGGTGAGTGAGTGATTTCATTGGATGATGGTTTTTAGTGGCACAAATTAACTTTACTCGGGTAACATGATCTGGTAGTTACAGAGACCCAGCTAAGCCAGGATTGCCTAATTTGTCAATGGAGAATGACTAAAAATAAGTGCAAACGATACTGATTGAATATCACAACACCTTCCTGATAAGCCCAGTTTTCATGGTGGAAACCCAGGAAATTAGTAAACAGAAAACCAACATTTACTAGTCTTCAACTTCAAATGAATAAAAATGGTAGTGAGGCTACTCCAAGTGTGCAAGGGTCACATGCTTTATTTGCCCAGTAAAAAAAACACATCTGCCCTTGGCAATAAAAGGCCCTTGCTCAATGCCAGTGCTTACCAGGCGTCAATCCCCGATCTATCTCCACACACCTATAGCAAGCCCACGATGACCTCTGGGAGGCTAGTTGGGAGCTAGGTGAACACACGGTTGCCCCCAGGACTTTAGTGTGCAAAGGATGGTGCCTGGGAAGGACTGAGAGAGGACCAGGAACCAGGACACAGGAGCAGGCCAGGGCACACAATGGTAAGTCAAACAGTCCAGGGTCAGTAACCAGGTAATCCACAGATGTGCAGTACAGGAGTGTCTAGCAGGGGGAAGTCCAGGAAACAGCCAAGGGTGAAATACAGGTTGTCAGTCCGCCAAACAAGGTATCCAAAGATTAGGACAAGCCGAGTCGGGGTCAGAAGCAAAAGTCGTTCCGAGCAGCAAACAAAAACAGGTTCAGTCAAGAGGCAGAGTCAGCAATAGGTAAATTAACAGACAATCACACCAAAACCATGTCAGACAGGCTTAACGCTACAACAGGCAACTGGTGCCGGGAAGCTATAAGGAACCATTAACCATGACAGGGCAAGATCAAAGCCAGGAACTAATGTACCCATTGGCTGCAGCACATACTCTGAAATCCCTTTAAGCTGCACACACTCTGAGAGCAGGGGATGCAGAGAGAACATTCAAGGCTAAAGGGAACCTGGGGATGCTACAAGCTGCATAGCTGGGGACAGACAGATCATTTTCTTGATCTCCTTTTCTGCTGCAAACAACGCTGTTGGAGGGAGTAGATGGGGCTCTGGATTGTGTTGTCTTGTGGCGTAGGATTCCCAGCTACATATGCATTTCCTAACAGGCAGCCTTACTTACAAATTTAGGAATATTGGTCCTACATTGTATAAGATGGCATCAGTGCTTCCGATTGCCATGTTGAGCATCTGAGGGGAATGGTCTCACAAAGGAAGAAAAACTCGCAGGTATGGGAGTTAGGAGCTCAGCGACTGTGAAAGATATCACACAATTGTTCAATCTGGCCAACGATAGCTAAATCAAGATAATTAATATAGTGTCAATATATGAACACCTTTAACCAAAAAAATAATGTTTTTTGGTAATTTTGGCATGTGTTCTAAATTATTGTGCAGATTTTAATGACAGGTCCACTTTAAAGCAGGGCATTTGAAACAGACCTTTGTAAATCTCATTAAGAAATAGTCAAACATGCAATATTCTCTCATTTTAAAAGTTTTGAAACTCCATACTTTTTGGAAAGATGGCTCTGTATCACAAAATTACTTAAGAAACAGAAATCAAATTAAAGTTAATTGGGGCTGTGTGTTATTTGTCATAGTGGTAATTGCTCTATCCATAATGTAATTATTCATATATTTTTCAGCAGCTTTTAATTTCTCCATGGATTCATTATCTGAATGTGCAAGAAAAGAAATAAACATGGGACTTCTTTTTTTTACTATTACTCTTCAGTTCCCTGTTGAGTTTCTCTGTGCCAGAGAACAGCTTCAGATGACCTCAGCTAAAGGCATGATTAATTCAAAATCTTGTATATTACATTTTGAAATACAATAGATCCAAATGAATATTCAGAAATGAAATAGCTTAAATAAATGATTTAAAATTTAAATTGGAATAATAAATTTTGCTTAAAAATTTTACAGTGGTCACTGGGTACCAGATTGTAGCGCTACAATTTATCTTGGTGTTTATCTTCCTGTGCTGTATGTCTTTCCAAAGAATGCCCTTATATAAATCTAAAGAATATGGGGCAGCATGTTCGGCTTAGTGGCTAGCACTCTTGTTTTTGCAGCGCTAGGTCTCTGCCAGGGCATTATCTGTAGGGAGTTTCTGTGAGTTTCCTCCAGGTCTCCGGTTTCCTCCCACATCCTTCAAACATGCTGTTAGGTCCATTGGCTTCTTCTCAAAATTGGCCTTAGGCTGTGATAATGACATATGACTATGGTAGATTGGACATTAGATTGTGAACCACTGTGAAGGATAGTTAATGACATGACTATGGACTTTGTAAACTGCTGCATAATATGTTGGTGCTATATAAATACCTGTAAATAAAAAATATATTAAGAGTCTCAAGTGATTTTCAGACCAAGAATATTGCACCCAAAATACATTGGCAGGGCTGTTTTTAGAATGGGAAAAAATTGGGCAATTACATAGGGCCCCCATCTTCCGCAGAGCCCCAATGAACAGAATGGTAGGAGTTCAGGGAGATGGAACGCTGTGCAGTTGGGGTCTGTACTTTATAATTGCCCAGGGTCCCATTTTATCTAAAACTTTTATAAGAAATCACAACTATTTAAGTTTTTAATGTAGTCTTCCTGTGACACTCTCTTGAGATTTGTTTTATGCCTGGGTTATGATATGGGATCAGCTTACCAGAGCCAATATTGTTCCATAAGAACATTCCTGATGCTCCTTTTTATTAACAATAGCAAGTGATTTTATTTCAGGTGCACCACATTTTAATAATCATAGACCAAGAAAAACAATAAAAATATTCCTTTCCTGTACAGAAAAATAAACCTAGAATAACCCCCCACCTCCCAAATGACTTGGATTAGATGAAACATTTACTTGATTCCTTTCTTCTTCAGGTTACCAGGCTTCCTTTTTATGACTGTTCTCATGGTGCAGCTTCCTCTCTCCACTCCAATGGCTTCCTTACATCATCGCCTACAAAGCAAGACCAGCCCTGAGTGGGTTTTAGAAAGTTTATTGATAATTTGGACAATGTTTAACCTATGCACCAACTTAAAGCAGCTTAGAGAGTATGGAAGACTTGGAGCTTTAATAAAAATACTCTGCTCAAACAACTGCAAAACTTTTAAGTGCGCACATGGCATTAGAGCACTCGCCACGCTATGGTTCTGTTTCACAAAAAGCAGCCAGAGGGAGTATCAGAGGGAGTAAGAAATCCAGCAGAATAAAAAAAATTGAAAATATTTTTACAAGCAGATTAAATATTTGGAAACATGTGAATGTGGGGATGCATCCCGGGGAACAGGGACTAGCCATGAGATATTTCAAGGCAAGATTTGGTCTCCATAACACATTGGGTTTCCTGAACAGTCTTACTCTAAAAAAACACCCTCATAACTACAGTTTCTGAATTAACACTTCCCTGCTAGAAAAAAGAATATCTCCTCCTATCTTTACCTTCCTTACATAAGGGTAAGTGTTTTGTATAAAAAAATAAGGGAACTAGCTCATATACAGTGAAGTGGAGTGACTGGGACCTTCACAGTCGAAATGCAAATCAACTTGTACATTTTGATAGTGTAGCTGTGATTTTACTGACACGAGAGCGTATTTTAATTGCATAAATGATCATCGCTACATTGCTAGGGTGTTCTGTAGAGGGGAATACAGGCTGGGCTGACACAATTCTTGTGATTTATAGAAGCAGAGACAGAATTGTCAGCTCATAATGTAAGGAGCTAAGTGGGTTTCTGGCAGAACCATGAGTTTTATTTATAGTTTTGCTTTCAAATAGCTATATACAGACACAAACTTATGGGGAAATGTGGATTTACTGCAGACATATAATGAATATATATAGTGACACTGCATAGATCAGATGGCAACATTAATGCAGAAAGACACCAGACAAAGGAATATTTTTGATGGAGTTTCTAGTCGCACTTTTATTACAAACAAACAACACACGGAAAGTTCTTTCCCAGGTTCAAAACAAAATCCAGCTTACTGCAGCAATAAATAAAGTCTACAGCATGGGCTGTGGGTCAGCCTAATAATTTACAGCTTTGCAGGAGTTTGTTCAACCACAGCAACCTGGAGGTTACACAATTTCCCAAACACCTATCACAGTCACTTCATGTGAGTTTCTCACAGACTTTTATAATGAGCTGAGTATTCTGACAGGTGCACTAGTGGATACCAAAATACTCTGCAGCCCAGACTCCAAACTCAATAGAAGAACACTTTGATGGACCTCTTAACATTCCTTACCAGTCTTCCTGGAGCCCACAACCACTGTTATCTGCATCCAAGGTGATATGTATTCATCCTTCCACCACCTTATTACCTATTTTTGAACATACCTGGTCTTTCTCTCTCTCTCTCTCTCTCTCTATATATATATATATATATATATATATATATATAGGGTTTACAAGCATTATAAAACATTCATTTGATTGAGCTATTT
>NC_092860.1:12282705-12289324 GCF_032062135.1 Pyxicephalus adspersus | reverse complement strand
ATGTGCTGAACATACGCTGTTTATGTCTAAACCAAATATGATGAATTGTTATGGAATTGTTTTGCTTTGATAGGTAATTTTTACAATTTGTAAATCAAAATACAACATTATTTTTGAATATTGTGATTATATTGTAATTTTTTCTGTGTCCCTAAAAATACCTAATTCATCTATGAGAAAGAAAAACTAGCATTTTGATATATATGTTGGGATTGGATAGAGTCTCAAGCACAAATCATTTTATGTTGAGAATCAATATTAAACTAGTTGGTCTGGATTGATTTAAAGTGGGAAAGTTATCATTAAGTCCATTTTACCTGTAAAAAATGTAAATAATAAAATTTAAAGAGGAACTAAACTCAAAAGTTCCCAAAACAACATATATACACTTACCTTCAACCCCACAGGGCAGTCTGATCCATCCGGAGGTCTCTTCTATCAGGTCCCGTGTCGTCCTGGTATCTGTCTTCGCGTCAACAGTCCAGGCACCACCATCTTCTCCTATTTTTCTGGCTTCTTCTTCCTATGTCACCCGACCCAGGTGCAAGATCAAGTGACGTAGGTGGGAAAAAAACTTGGCGCTCTCTCTGTGCCTGTAATGGCAATTTTTTTTCCTTTTGTCAAAAGGGCTCCTTCTGCGCATGCTGGACATGCTCCGGCATGCGCAGAAGGAGCACCCAAGAGCCTTTCAGGATGCATGACGTAGGTATCTCGGGAGGCTCTGTGCTCCCATTCTCGATCGCCTAGACCAGGGGTCGGCTAACTCCTGCCTTTAGGCCAGATACAGCCTAGCCGATGGTTCGTTCTGGTCTAACGCCCCCTGGCCGAATGCTGGCCGGCAACCCGGGGCTCCAGCCAGGGGGCATTAGGAACTACCGGAGCCAAAGCTGCTGGAGCTCCGGTGCCACCTCCTTACAGTTGCTCCCCTATTTACCACGGCCGGCGTTGATACTTCAGCTGCGGTAAATAAGGAAAGCTCCCTGAAGGTAAATCACTCTCCTGTAGAGGGATTTCACTTCAGGGGGCGTTCCCTGGTGGTGGGTGGAGCCATTAGGGCGGGTCTGGCCTAGTGTGCTCCCGCCCACCCCATAAATGGCCTAGTGGCCATAAAACTTTGCGACCCCTGGCCTAAATGATCGAGAATTAGGGAGCAGTTCTGCACCCTTTGTTTTTTGTTGTCCGAGTTTAGGTACGCTATAAGTGAAAACAAATTATCTGTTTTGTTTTATAAAACAGAAATCAACAAACAAACTTTATATTGTGAATATTACTTCTTTATATCTCCAACCATTTTCTGCATTGCAACCTGTAATTCTTTATTCCTCAAACTGTATATAATAGGATTGAAAAATGGTGTGACAACAATATACAGCAAAGACAGGGCTTTGTTGATGCCGGTGAAATGTCCTTTGGTTGGAACCATGTAGACTATAATGAGAGTCCCATAATATGTGCAAACTATGATTAAGTGAGAGCTACACGTAGAGAAGGCTTTCTGTCTTCCCAGCTTAGAGGGAATCTTCAGTATTGTAAGGAAGATATTGATGTAGGTCATCATGATGAATAAAAAGGGAAAGAGAATGATAGGTATGGAAAACACAATTATTTCTGTTTCTACAACATCAACATCAGAACACGAAAGCTTGAGGAACGGAGACAGGTCACAGAAGAAATGGTCAATGAGGTTAGGACCACAGTACTCTAATGTGCTTACCAGAATTCCTGGTATCAAAGCTAAGCAAAAACCTAACAGCCAAGACCAGGCAACTAAATGAAGACGGAGTTGGACATCCATGATCGAGAGGTAATGTAAAGGGTAACATATGGCCAAGTATCGATCATAAGACATCACTGTCAATAGAAAAGATTCTGTGGATGTTGAGCAACCGAAAAGGTAGAACTGGAGAAAACACTCAACCACTGGCATAGAAACCACCTCTAACAGCAAAATATGTAACATGTTTGGTATGATATTGGTAGTGCAAAACACATCACACAGTGATAGGTGGCTCAGGAAGAAATACATAGGTGACTGGAGTTTTTGACTTGATAATACCAGCACCATAATTAGAAAATTCCCAGATAAGATTACAATGTAAATTATGAAAAAGAAGAAGAAAAGCGGAATCTTGAGACTTTGGCCATTTTGAAACCCAAGAAGCTGGAAAATCAATACAGAAGATTGATTTTTCTCCTTCATTGCCTTAAAATATAAAAGAAAAATTAGGCATTATAGAATAAACTCTATGATTTGATATTTCTAATTGTAATCTGGACCATACCGCTTAGAGCAACTGGAGTTGTTGCCATAATCACTGCGCCTTTTACATCATGATTCCACTTTTCATAAAACACTTCTATCCTATGCAGAAAAGTAAAACATATTTAAAGTGTGTTTGGTAATATGTAATCTCAAAAAGTTATCTTCTCTTATTTGCTCATTTTGGTCTGAAAAAAGACTATTGAAAGGATTTTGTTATATCTGTTTAAAGTAGCAAAAATCATCTATTGGTTTTCTGCTGTCCTTGCCACTTGAGTTTGCTCAATTCTTATTTATAGTACAGAATAATTAGGGCCTGGTTTATTAAGGCTCCCAAGCCTGGAGATGAGATGGTAGACTATCAAGGGAGAACCTGGGTGATACAGTAAACCTGTATTAAGTTTCCTAAAAAATCATTTGCTATTATCCGTGAGCCTGGACCAGATCTGTTTGAGGTTTACTTGATCACCCAGGTTCTCCCATCTTCTGCAGTCTTGGAGAGCTTTCAAAACTCACATGAGGACAGGAGACATAACTTTTTTCTGCTGCAGTTATTAACACCTGGGCTTTTTCTTGCAATTTTTATGTTTTATTAATAATAAAACAAAAATAATATTCTAATAAATTCTTATATTCTGAATGACAATCGTCGCCTTTATATTGCACTAAATTCACAAACTGTACTAGAGACGGAAAAAGGGAGGCGAAGTGTGACGTCAGTGTAGTGTTTAGTTGTATGAGGCAACCGTTACCGAGCCGTACACTTCAGTATTGTTTCCACCATTACAACAGTCACCCTGCTCTGGGAATGCTGATTGTCATCTAATTGTTTTATTTTATGTGTTTATTTCTTAGATGCTCTTTTAGGTAAGTATGACCTTACCTGTGTGTTTTCCTTAACTGTTATATTTATTGGCATCAAATAGTTTTACTTTGATAACTATCATTTCTTGTTTGGTCCTAGATTGGAATGAAATAAACCCATAATGAGTGAGAAAAAGCAAACAGATATTTTGCATTTCTTTAGTAATACCAAAGATAATACAACCAATGATAATAGTAACAATAGTAATACTTCACCTAACCGTGAGCTGATCAGTAAATCAGAGCCTCCACAGTCCTCGTCAGCACCATTAGGAAGATCATTATTTTACAAATGTATTTATCTTTAAAAAAAAAATTATTTTAATGGTCCGCAGGATTTAAAATCTTGAATTTAGTGGTCCGTGAGGTCCGAAAGGTTGGCGACCACTGTTCTAAGACAATGATTAAATAATTTCTATAGCAAAACCAGGTAAATTCCCATTTTGTTGGCTCAGTGGCCGCACTGTTGACTATGCAGCGCTAGGTCCCAGATTCAAGTCTGGGCCATGGCACTATCTGCATGGAGTTTGCAGGTTCTCCCCTTGTTTGTGTGGATTTCTTCTGGGCACTTTAATTTTCTCCCACATCCCAAAAACATGCAGTTAGAATAACTGGCTTTCCCTCCATTATTTCACATTGTAGTAATGACATATGACCATGGTAGGGACATCACATTTTAGGCCCCTTTGTGGGACAGCTAGTGATATGACAATGGACTTTGTACAGCACCGTGTAATATGTGGGTGCTATATAAATATAAGTTAATAATGATAATGCTGACCCAGACATCAATAAAATAATTGATAATTGATTAGTTGTAACTTGTTTCACATTACCCATGTTGAAGAAAAGGAAAATTCTGTTTGGAAATCTACTTTATAATGGAGAAACTTCTATTACATTTCAGGAAACACATTTTTAAAATATTTTATTAAAAATTATAAATAATATATTGCGGGCAGATTCATCAGATTTGTCACAGTATTCCTAGGAAGTACCACAGCTTATTATTAGATTATTCTAGGGTGTATTCGCTTTCTCTGACAGCTTTATGGGATGGTTAGAAGAAGGAAAATATGTATCCAAGGCTATAAAATAATCGAGAAATCAGCCGGTATTTTCCTGTAGGCTGCACAAGATGTGTACCAGGATGTAGGTTTGAGCAGCAAACAAAAATCTTGCTAATATATTAAGCTAAGATCATTATAAATGAAAATGCATAAAGCTGCAAGCATTAATTTCTGTTTTTTCACTTACCAAATATTGAATATTGTGACCACAATGTCATGATAATAAAGATTTATATTCTCCTTTATTAAACAGAGGACAGAAATGTGGTCAATAAAATAGGTACACCTACTGCCAGGCTATAGCAATGGTAATAATGGCATTGTCTGAGATATTGTTACTAATAGCTGTTTATATATTAGCATTTTTTCTACATTTATTCAGGTAATTTTAGGAAGATTGTTTAGTCAGTCCACTGAGAAATTAAAATGTTTACTGCAATTATCCCATTACAAGGAATACATCAATTAGGTACAATAACAACTAATTATAATTATTGCACAGGGAATAGAAGGGCTATATGTGTATCAAAAATAAAAATAAGTTAATGATAAATTGTGAAGTGTATGTATAGGCAAAACTTTTTGGATATATTAAGGAATAATTCATTAAAACTCAAAAGGATCTTTTTTGCAATTCTATCATTTTGAATTTCACATCATTTTCCTTTTCAGTGAATGGTCACTAGGGCAAAAGTGAATTCTCTCATTTGGGAAACAATAAAAACTTGACAATCCCCAAAACTAAAAAAGTTTTGATTAAAGATGCACATAAAACTTACATAATAGTGCTCTGATATCAAGATTTGTATTATTCAGAAGAAAGGCTTTAACTAGGCCAGTGGGTGCACTAAATAAATGTAGCCAGCAGGAGAAAAACATATTTATAGCAATGAATTGAGAGTAAGGATTTAGAAACTATTAGAAAGTTTCAAACTCTGATTCTCTTTTTGGAGTAATTGTTGGACATAGTGGCCAACAATAATGCACAAAATAAGAAAAAGTGACCCATCATTAAGAAAAAGTGACCCATCATAACCAGCTCTAAATTATATATTGCATCAACCTGTAAAAAGGTAAAAAAATACCGGTAATACATGTATGTATGTATATATATATATATATATATTGTTAATTATTATATAATTATTTGGGAAACAGCAATAAAAACTGTTTTCAGTGCCTCCACTGCCTAGGTAACCAGAATTTAGTAAGTGCTATATTTGTCAAAAGTGATCCAAAAAATGTAAATATGAACCTTTTGGCACACATGTAGAGATAGCCCCCAGTGCTAAAAGAGATTTGTCCCATTTCCCTGCAAATTGTGACTTCCACAACAGACAGAAGCTACAGTCGCTATCTTGATCCCAACGCATTTCCTGTCTGATGGACTAAATGGATTGTCCAGCCCACTGCTCCATCAATTCCTTCTATTTTGTCCTGGACATATTTTTTTTTGCTTTTATTTTGTCCTGCCTGTCATTCAGTCTCAGCTTCATCTGTTTCCTTTCATAGGGTGATCTGCATGCAAAATGCAGAGTATACAGGAATGGATATGTGCTTATACAGTGGGGCTGATTTAATAACGCTCTCCATGGCTGTCACCCATCGTCACTGATTAAAGAGAATCCCCTGGCCTTCTTAAAGTTTACTATCCTGCTGTCATTGCGTTTATTAGTTTTGCTATGGAGATAGTATTAGGTTTGGCCAAAGTTCAGTGCAAAGCATGAGGTTAATGTTCATACCCTAAATTGCAGTCAATGTGGTTTACCTAATATATCCATCAAACAAAACAAACACAAATATATGTATATTATTACAAACCCCAAACAATGACCAAACAAGAGATGTAATATACTTCAAAGAACCTTTAAAGTATCACTTGCAACATTTACACAACTTTTTTGCTTGTAAATGTAAATGCATTAAAATCATTTTTCAGTTACAAAATCCCCTTAAACATTCAAAAGCCAAAAACAAGTTAGATGGTAATAACAGTGCCAATAATTACGCGTTTTGCTTCTTTTAAACCACAGCTATTTAAAAATATAAAAACATCCGTATAAAAGGTTGCAATTGATACATTTAATGTTCTTTGAAGTTTAAGCGTATGGGTAAATATGTGAATAGATAACACAGCTCAAAAAAAAAACATTTCACTTGCCGAGGATTTTTCAATATTTTTAGTTTATTTCAGGTCTGCTGAATACAGAAATGAGATTAGTTTCATTGAATTAGCTCTAGTTTGTGTGAAATAGCTATCGACATAGACGTTTTTACCAACAACAAATGTTAACACAGCATATTACTTTACTTTAGTTTTATTTACACCAATGTTTTTGCATTTTATTTAATAATTGTAGCATTATTTTCATGAAACTTTAATTTGCCTTTTTTTTTTATTTGTACATTTTCGTTTAAAACTTTG
>NC_092860.1:12207297-12280506 GCF_032062135.1 Pyxicephalus adspersus | reverse complement strand
TAAGCAAGTTTTGATCTTGCCAAAATTGCTGTGTTGTCACCTCCTGTGAGCTGAAACAGAGCAAAAAACAATGTTATCTTCCTTGTTTATCATCAACTACTAATGTAATGTAGATAAAGAAAGACAGAACTGTAAAGTTCAGTCTGTATGATCCCAATCACTCCCTTCATACATTCAATGGATAATTTCTTAGCATCACCAAGTAATAGGAAAAAAACTGATAAACTAAAACTGATGCAGCCACCACATTTACAGTCAGTTAAGCTGCAATACATTACATTTACACTTTTGGTTTTATGCACTTGAATGTCAGTTTTTACCATTGCAATAAAAGTTGTTTGCTTGTATATTGGGAATATATTTAATTACAGAAGTAAAACTAATAAAAACTATCACAGAGGGACTTTTCTTACAATCTCCAGACACTACCATCTGATTTGTAGAAAATGTATAAGATGATGCTCAAACAATTTTCTGTGGCATATAGCCAGAGAAGAGTCTGGTTTAGGGTGAATCCATTGTTGTATGAGTTTTTATGTGTTATTTTATTGTTATTATCACACTCTTTACAACATGGAAGAAGACATTTAAAATCAATACATCACCATCATGAGAGTGCTTGCACATACTGTGCTGCAGTTCACAGATTTGACAAGGTATGGCATTTATATGATTATATTGCTTTTCTATAAAGGTAACCTGTCATGCAACAATATGATAACTGTATTTGTTGGTCTTCTATGAACATGCTAGTTGCCTGTCTGCATTTACACTCTGAAACAAGAATGTCAGAGCGAAATCAGAACTCCTTATCTATAAACTCTACTTATTCTGAAATAGTGAGTCTGAAGACAATGTAGCCAAAGGCAGCTGGACAAGAGGAATATTCAGAAAAAAATAGCAGATCTCTATTTTGTGGCCTATTTCTGGCTTTAATATTCTCTCAGCCCCTAATCAAGTGCACAATGTAATTCACACATAAATTGTGAGTAAATCCAAACTCAGATACAAAAACACGCATTAATACAATTCTGAAATCATGACTACATCACATAATGTATTTGTTGTTATACAAATCTTGACCTTTCAGGCAAAACAACAACTGAAGCTTAGCTATCATCCCTGTGACCCCCATGGTTGTGGTCCTGAGAGAAATGGGGGCACTTTTATGAAGCACATTGATGCCCATACCCATGTTGGCCATGCCCTAATGCCACCCAGCAGGAGATCAGCTGCCTGTGGCTGAGAGATCCAGAGAGAGCTCAGATAGATGTGTGTTGGTGAATGTATGCTAGCATGTGAATGTGGATGTGCAATTATCACTGTGGGGGTCATGAGGGGGTCCAAATAAATTCTACAGCTTTGCCAATTGCTGATCTTTAGTGAGTATCGTCCAGGAAAGGGGTTCTGCTAAGGGCAACTGATTTTGAGTTAGGCCTCATACACAAGGGTTTTATTTAATTTGAGCAGACAACATTCTCCTACCCTGCACTATGTAGCTGAGCTATGTAAGTCTCATAAACACAAATGTTTTGGCAGGTAAAACAGATCCCATATATGCATTTCACCTGTGTTTTCAGCTGTTTGCCTGGAGTTCAGCCTTAGGTATTCTGGGCAGGGTCCTCCCCTCCTCCTGTGTCATTGTTTGTATCTGTTTGTACGTTGCTACCCTTATTTATTGTACAGCGCTGTATAAAAAAAGTTTATTATTAAAAATAATAATAATATGTCAGAATCCAAAATATACACACTTCTGGGCATGACTTCTTGGTATGGAGGAGGACTGGAGTGCCATTCAGCCTGGCATAAGCTGTCACTCCTACATTGTGCTGCTTGTTAATATATGGTAGGTACAAGGGGGTTTACCTAATAAGGGAAGGGCAAGAAGGGCTGTTATATACAAGCTGTTTCAAGCATTGTGTTCACTAATACAAATATATGTTATACTTTTTTATTACGGAAATATTGTTTTAATAAACAGATTTAGGAGTTATATTGTATACAATGTAATACACGTATATGTCTGGAGTAAATTAAATCTTGGTAAGCTTTCATTTATTAAAGCAGTATAAATTGTGCACCAGGATTGTGACCCACACAGGCTTCTAATAAAGACCCTGGCATGGTCTACTGTTGTCACTATCAGGAAACCCACCCTTTAGAAAGGGCATGCCGCCATCTTTGGAGTGTGTGTAGGCAATGTATACAAAGCTGCTGCAGGGACTAACTGCACTGAGATGTAACAATGGAAGAAAGGATGAAAAAAGTGAAAACAGCTATTAACAAATAATAAAAATACATTTTTAGGATACACAATTCTGTTTAAATAAGTAGTGAATGTGTTTATTGAAAAGTGCTTGTTTGTTCCTACTGTGCAAAAAGACATGGGTGAATGCACCTGAAAGGTAACTAGAGATGGGTGAATGTACTTTATTGTACTTGAAAAGTACAAGTAGTCCTCAAGTTATAATGGAGATGCGTTACAACAACCTCATCGTAACTTGAAAATATCGTAAGTCGGAAACTGGCCTAGCCTACCCACGAGTCTCATAGAATGTTGATTAGTTTGGAGTAGTACTGTATACCAGCGGTCACCAACCGGTGGTCCGTGAGAAAATTTTGGTGGTCCGCGGCTCTAGCCGGTGCACCCCGGGGTCAGAAGAATGTCCTCCATACAGATTGCAGGCTCAGGACACAACCAGCCCACTCTCCCATTGCAAGCTCGGATCTGTGATGGGGGAGTGGGTGGGTTCTAGCATCATGACTTCCCCTTTCAGTGAAACCTAGCTCCCCGTGCATGTGCAGTCTGGAGCCAATAAGTTTAGTGGTCCACCAGTCCGAAAAGGTTGCCGACCACTACTGTATACTGTAATTTTGTCAGTTGCTAACGCGAGTGAGGCATCTCACCAGACAAAAGATGCGTACATCTCAGCATCGCTCCCAATGTATTGTACCGCATACGGTGTTACGTTTTGCCTTCCATGAGAAAATTCTGTATCAGTACCATCATTGTAAGTTTGAAATATTGTAACCCAAACTATCATAATTCAGGAAGCATCAGTATGTAGTAGACATAGGTGAATGTAATGACAAATGCATATATACATAAGGATTGATTTACTAAAGAAAATTTAGGCTATTTGTTTAGCAATGGCAAGTATCACTTTGCAAAGGATAATTTGAATTTACTTGAATGGTAAAAGGAAGCTGATTTATTAATGGAATTTAGGCTGTTTGTATACCAAGGTGAATTATCACCTTTTAAAGGATAATTCACTGAGCTTAGTTAAAGAGAAAAACAACCTTTGATTACTCACCTTTTACCATTACAGGATGTTTCCTTCTTTCGGTCATGTCCTACGATCGGTATTTGGCCATCTGCAACCCTTTGAGATATTCCAGTATCATGGACATGATGTCTTGTGTCAATCTTTCAGTTTGGCCGTGGCTATTGGGTTTTACTCTCAACCTTTTAGCTGTTCTACCCGTATCAGAGTTTGACTTTTGTGTTGATAATATCATTGACCATTTCTACTGTGACCTCTTCCCTCTTCAGAAGCTCTCTTGCTCGGACACCTCTTTTGTTGAATTAGAAGTATTTGTCTTTTCCTTGCCCATATTTATTTTACCATGTGGTTTCATCATAGTAACATACGTCTATATTTTTCATATGATTTTCAAGATACCATCCACCACAGGCAAACAAAAAGCATTTTCAGCCTGCAGTTCTCACATTTTTGTGGTGGGGACATTTTATGGGACACTGATAGCTAAATACATGATTCCCTCCAAAGGTCACTCTTTGCTTATAAATAAGATTGTATCTTTACTTCACACCGTGTTTACACCCTTATTCAACCCTATCATATATAGTCTGAGGAACCAAGATATCAGGACAGCACTTCGAAAACTTTCCTAGACTTTTACCTAAAGGGTTATTCTGATAAAATGCCATCTGTGTTCATGAGGGTTCTATCTCTCCCTTTCGGAATTTTATATTATATTATAGACAATAAAATTGGTGAAATGGTTTGGCAAGAACACCCAACACTGCCAGGTACACCAGAATGGAGTTGGAAATTATAATAAAGGGTTGTTACTGTGGTAGTATCCAAGACATAACAAATCCAGGGGCTTACGTGGCTCAACCAGGCATCACCTTTAACTAAAAAAATCACTTTTGGAGGACTGGACTTTTAAACCTAACATCACTAGGTTTGCAAATTTGTCAGCCTATAATATATATTATTATATAATATTATATTACATATACCTGCTGCAACTTTATAATTAAAACATTATTTGCCAATTGTATTTTTTGAGACTGCCTCATGTCTTATTTTGCATTTTGTATTCTCAGTTCCTCACCACTTTATTCTGTACTCTAGTCTGTTTGTTTCCTTCTCTTCACTACCTCATCCTGTATTCTGTAGTGTGTATCCGCTCATTCTTACAGACTCATTATTTTATTATTATTATTATTATTATTATTATTAAACAGGATTTATATAGCTCCAACATATTATGCAGCGCTGTACATTAAATACGGAACTCTTTCCATGCTCTACATTTTGCTTCCCCTACTCCTCACTGCCTCAGTACAAAGAAATGGTGAGATGTACTGGGTAGAGCCAGGAGAGGAGAATGGAGTGGTGGAGTAAAAGAATGCCATAAAGGGGCAGAAAAATCTGGGGATATGGTGGAGGAATACTGGAATGCAGTGGGAGAATTGTAGGACAAATTGAAGTGTATGTAATGAATAGTTTGTGGGACAATTGGAGGTGGGAATGTAGAAATGTGCATTATAGGAGAAGGAAGGATACAATAGGTGAGTTTTGGGGTGCAGTAAAGGAGAACAAGTAAATGGTGGGGTGCAGTGGGTAGAGCTCAGGAATAGGGCATAGGGTAGTGCTGGGGTCACTGAATGTCCTATAAAAATAGATAGGGTACAGTAAAAGAATACAGGGGTGTGGGGAAATACTGGAGTGCAACAGGGGATTTGTAGGTGACAGTGAAGTGGTGGAATGCAGTGAATAGATAGAAGGACAATTTTAGGTGGGGCACTAAGTATAAAAGTAAATGTAGCAGAGTAGAGTGTGTAATATAAGTAGGTAGGATGCAGTGGATGAGTATTGGGGTATCGTAGAGACTTTTTGAGGTACAGTAGAGTAAAATTAAATAGTGGGGTGCAGTGGGTTGAGCTCAGAATTGAGTAGTGCTGGAGTAATGAAATGCCCTGTAAGAGTAAATAGGGTACAGTAGAAGAATACAGAGGTATAGTGGAGGAATACTGGAGTGCAACAGGAGATTTGTAGGATGCAGTGGTGGAATGCAGTAAATAGATAGAAGAACAAAAGCAGGTGATGTAGTGCGTATGTAAGTAGTAGTAACAGAGTAGAGTGTGTTATATAAGTAGGTAGGATATAGGGGAGTATTGGGGTACGGTAGAGGACATTGGGGGGATTGGAGGAGCAGTAGTAAAGAAGCTTTGTGCAATATAGGTGTATGTAGAGTACATTACAGGGTTTGTGGGGTTCAATGTTGTATTATTTGGGTGCACTATAGTGGTAGGTTGGGTACACAATGGAAAATATTGGGGTACAGTAGAGGATTTATGGTGTACAGTGAAGTGGTGGAGGGTAATGAGTGAGCAATAAAGTGTGGTGTAAAAGGGTGTCCTATAGGGGTTAGTATAGTACAGTAAAGGAGTTTTGGGGTAGAATGGAGTATTTGTGTGGTGCAAAATTGCAGTGGGTACAGAGAAAGAGTACTCTGCTTTATTTATTCCAGCGCATTGGAATGCAGGGGGATAATACGGGGCCACATTTTAGGGTATAACGTTGAGGAGTAATAAGTTGAGTGAAGGAGTACTGGGGTGCTTTATGCATTGGTGCATTATACTTGGAGTACTGGCATGCATTATATATCCCAGGAGATAAGGATGCAGTGGAAAAATACTGGGGTGCATACTGTACAGCTTTATTCTCATGCAGCTGGCTCTGCCAAGTGATGTTTGACCCCAGAACCATGCAGACACCATCACATGGAAAGTCAATCAGCCACAGTTTGTGGAACCCATAGCAAACTCTGGAGGAACCCTGAATGAGAATGGCTGGTATATGTTATTTCTACTTTTACCTATCAAAGTTGCAATAAAAGTTTTTTGCTTGAACAATGTAAATTTATTTAATTACAGTAGTAGAACAGATGAACAATATCACTGAGGGACTTTTCTTAAAATCTCTAGACACTGCATCTGATTTGTAGAAAAGATATAAGATGAAGCTCAAATAACATTCTATGGCACATAGCCTTAGAAGAGTTTAGTTTTAGTTGAGACCATTGTTGTTCTTTGTCGTATTTTATTGCTATTATCACTCTCTTTATAGCATGGAAGAAGACATTTAAAATCAACACATCACCATCATATCTTTGCTTGCACATACTGTGCCGCAGTTTACAGATTTGACAAGGTATAGCATTTATATGAATATATTGCTATATTATAAAGAGAACCTGTCATGCAAAAATGTTATTACTGTCGTTGCTATTCTATGAAAATGCTCGATGTCTGTCTATCTCTGACTTAACATTGGGAAACGATGACATGAAAAAAAGCATATAACTAGTAAAATCAGAGCTAAATCAGAACAGTTTTCTGGAACAGTGAATCGCACTACAATAAAGCCAAAGACAATTGAACAACAGGTATATTCAGAAAGAAATGTCAGACTTTCTATTTTCCTGGTCGTTTCTGGTTTCAGTATTCCCTGAGCCCTGACCTGGAGCAAACACACTGATGGTAAATCTAAACTCAAATATAAACCACAGTAGATCAGATGTGTGTGATTTGTATTGTGCAGTATGTGTTAGTATATAGGTGCAGCTGTGCAGTTATCACTGCAGGTGTCATAAGGCAGCCCACAGGTTGCAGTAGCACCACCAATTCCTGATCCTCCACTGATTCTTCCTTCTCTTCCTGACACTTATGCCCTGTGCACATTTTCAATAATCAGATCTTCTACCCTGTCCTGTGTACCTGAGCAGTGTAAATCACAGGATTAAATAGAATGAAATATAAATGGTTTGGCAGTTAAAACAGCCCCTGTATATACATTTCATCCATGTTTTCAGTTGTTTGCCTGGAATTCTTCAGATTCAGAATAATTCAGATTCTTATTCTGCAAACTCAGTCAATGGGCCTGATTTATTAAAGCTCTCTAAGGCTGAAGAGGATATACTTTCGTCAGTGAGGCTGGGTGATCCAGCAAACCTGGAATAGATCTGGTTCAGGATTCAAAAGATTTGCTAGCAATTAGCGATTTGCTGGATCACCCAGGTTCACTGATGAAAGTTTATCCTCTCCAGCCTTGGAGAGCTTTAATACATCAGGCTCAGTGAGTGAGAAAGTAGTAAAGCCAGGGACATTCAGACAACAAGGAAAAACTGCTTTGAAGACAAGGCATACACAGCCTGGCATGGCTTCTTGGTATGGAGGAGGACAGGAGTGTCATCCAGCCTGGCATAGGCTTTCACACCTCATTGGGCTGCTTGTTAATCTAAGGCATGTACAAGGGGGGTTACAAAGAAAGAGTATGAGGGGCTCTCAGATACAAGCTGGATCAAGCATTGCTTTCACTAAATAAAAAATAAATAAAATGTATCATTTGCAATAGATATTTTAATTAGGTTAATAAATGACGTAAAAATTTACTTTGCAAAGGTTAGCCAATCATGTTAAAAAACAGGATTTCTGCTTGCAAACAATCCTTAGTCACCTCTCATTATCAGACCTCTTGATTTCCACCAACATCCTTCCCAACATGCTTGGCACGTTTCTTCTTGGGAAGGAGATCATTACATACTGTGGCTGCATGACACAATTTTATTTTTTCAGTGGTACCACTGTTGCAGAATGTTTCCTTCTCTCGATCATGTCCTACGATCGTTATTTGGCCATCTGCAACCCTTTGAGATATTCCAGTATCATGAACATGATGTTTTGTGTCAATCTTTCGGTTTGTCCGTGGCTATTTAGTTTTACTTTCAACCTTTTAGCTGTTCTACCCGTATCAGAGTTTGACTTTTGTGCTGATAATATCATTGACCATTTCTACTGTGACCTCTTCCCTCTTCAGAAGCTCTCTTGCTCAGACACCTCTTTTGTTGAATTGGAAATTTTTGTCTTTTCCTTGCCCATATTTATTTTACCATGTGGTTTCATAATATTGACATACGCCTACATCCTACATACTACTTTTAAGATACCATCCACCGCAGGCAAACAAAAAGCATTTTCAACCTGCAGTTCCCACCTTTTAGTTGTGGGGACATTTTATGGGACACTGATAGCTAAATACATGATTCCCTCCAAAGGTCACTCTTTGCTTATGAATAAGATTGTATCTTTACTTCACACCGTGTTTACACCCTTATTCAACCCTATCATATATAGTCTGAGGAACCAAGATATCAGGACAGCACTTCAAAAACTTTCCCAGATACAATGACTATCAACTAAATGATCAATTCTGATAAATAGTCTGCACAAATGTTGTGTCCAATATAAGGGATCCCAGAAATCCCAGTTGGATTTATTGTTATATTATACTATGGACAATATACCAGGTGAAAAGGTTGGTGGGAACATCCAGCACGGTAGACAGGAATAGAGTTATAGTGAGAGGACCTCAGTTTGGTAGCATCCAAAATGTAAAACCGAGGGCTAACCTGGTCCATCAAGCATCACCAATCATTAATCCCAACATCAAAAGATTTTTATGTAACTGCTGCAACTTTATAAATAAAGCATTTTTGTCCAATTCTGTGTTGATAAATCATTTACTGTCATTTAAACACATAGACCTGGAAGATTTCCCCATTCCAAACTTTGTTCCCTATTCCTCACTCAGACTCTCCTCACTGCACTGTGTATTGCCTATTCCTTACTACCACATTCCGTACTCTGCACTTTTCCCAGTTCCTCACTGCTTTATACCAATCTCTACGTTGTGTGTTCCCTATTCTTCACTGCTTCATCCTGTACTCTGCACTGTGCATTTCCCATACCTTAATGCTATATACCATACTTAGCACTGTGCATTGCCCTATTCCTATTCCTCTTTGCCTCATTCAATACTCTGCTTTGTGGGATTTCTGTTCTGTATTCCATACTCTATTCCAAAGTGTTTATTATCCGGTTGAGTAATGCTCAACTTTTTAAATAGAATTCTTCTTTACAGTAAGGCTAAGACTAAATATTAGCTCTATATGTGTGCAGAAAAGCCTATATAAAAGTTTCCGTTAATTAAAAAAAGAAGCCTGTGGACAAGTTTAGATGTGTTTGTGTTGCTTTTGATGTGGCACAATAATTATAGCGGAGTTTGTGGGTAGAAGAACTGTAGCACATGTATGCTGTGTGTATATAGCGAGTTGGTTCAAGTTTTAGTTAACTATTTCCCAATCCTACTCTCAGTTCATTGTGCCCACACCCAATGTTTATGCTACTTCTCTTTGTGAAGCCCAGGCCAACTCCAAGAATTTTATCATTCTGTTGTAATGACACTCAGGAATCCATTTTATTTTTTAATCATAGTTTTATTACCAACATAAGTTAACTTTTCCGTTTACTGCTATTACAAAACCAAACTACATAACATAACTATGTACATTGAAAACACAAATCCTTACAGTTTGTGTGTTGCCTTCTTTTCATTCATGCTTTTTTGAAAACAATATTTTTTTTGGATCCCAGTATGGTAAAAATTCTTTTTATTTGGATTCTTGGATTAAAAATGAGACTTTGCTATAGGTAATGACAAATTATGCAAACACCTTTGCATAATAATTGCATTTATAAATTATCCCTTTTACATCTGTATTATGTACTTGGCATCTCTGTCCTTGATTGCTTACTTGAGAGACAGTTCTGAGACAAAGTTATGCCTACTTTTCAGAACTCTGTACTTTCTTATTATCGATATTCCACAATATTAAACCTAGTTATCTCTCATGTTCCACAACACTGTGCCTACTTAGCACCAATGTTACACAACACTGAGCCTAGTTAGTGCCCATTTTCCACAATACTGTGCCTACTTTGCGCCTATTTTACATTTTATTCTGCTGATTTAGCACCCATCTTCCACAATATTGTGCCTAGTTAACTAAGATTTTCCACTATGGTATGACTACTTCATAGTAAATTGCACCCAACTAGCACTACTCTTGTGTCAAACTGGTGCATTTCTGAATCCTGAGAAAAGCCCATTTCTGTAATGCTCACTGAAATCTTTGATTGGTTATTAGGCTTTCTAAGGGCAGAATGCATCTTCTTATTTACTCTTGCATCTGCCAGTCTCTAAAGGGTGTTGCTGTGGCTGTGTGATCAGTAGTAAATGGGGCAATAGTGGGAGGTAGAAGAGTAGTAGGATGCAGTCATTAGGCTTTCTAAAGCCAGACTTTATTTGCTATTGCATATGCCAATCACTGGAGGGTTCTTACATGGCTGGGCAAGCAGTGGTAAATGAGGGAATAGTGAGAGGTAGAGAGTAGTTGGGTGTGGCGGCTGTTGGCAGGGTGTTATCGGAGTAATAGGGTTCAGTAGACAGGCAATATGTGCACTGAGGGTAATGGGGCGGGTAAGGAGGAACTGCCAGAGGAGCAGTAGGTGGTTACAGAGGCAATGGGGAGAGAAAAAGGGGAAGTAAAGAGTCAATTGGGGGAGATGAGGAAGCAAAGAGTGAGATGTTGGTAGAGTAATAGTAGTAGAGAATAAGTTTAGTACAGTAAAGTGACAAACGTAGGTGGTGGTGGAGTAAAATGATATTTGGGGGTGGTGGAGAGGCAATAGAGATTTTAGAGAAGTAGTAGGGTGTAGTAAAGGAGTTCGTAGAGAAATAGTGTCAAAGAAGTCAAAATGGGGGAGGTGGCAGAAAACTGGTAGGGAGTAGAAGGTGGACAAATTGGCAATGATGGGCAGTGGAGGATTAGCAGGGTTAGGGTGGAAATAGGTGCAAAAAACACAAAATGGGTGTGGAGGGGCAATACAGGGAACTGTATTCTTATAGGGAGTATTAGAAGGCCATTATGGGAACAGAAGGAAAATACGGAGTGGTGGAATATCAGCAAGTTGGGTTAGAGGAGTATTGTTTATTTAGGAGGGCAAAGAAGGATGTTAGAATCAAATTCAAGCTCCTGTGCTTTGCCTTTAAATCCCTCCACAGTTCTTGTCCCACTTACCTTTCTGTAAAACAAAAAAATACTCCCCTAGCCGATCTCTTCGCTCCTCCACTGACCTACTGCTGACTTCCTCACTAAAAACCTCCTCGCACGCACGGCTCCCAGACTTTCCGAGAGCGGCCCCAACACTCTGGAATGGTCGTCCTCGTCCTATTTGTCTTGCTCCTACTTTCCTCTCGTTTAAAAGAGCACTGAAAACCCATTTTTTCACACTTGCCTACCCATCTTCTTCTGTCTTTTGAAACTGTCACTACTTCCCCCCACTACATATCTCCCCTCCTATTGTGTGTTACTTCCCCCACCTCCTAGATTGTAAGCTCTTCGGGGCAGGGTCCTCTCCTCCTGTGTCACTGTCTGTATTCGTCTGTCATTTGCAATTCCTAATTATTGTGCAGCGCTGAGTAGAATGTTGGCGCTATATAAATCCTGTTCATTATTATTAATAATAATAATAATAATAATAATAATAGTGGGGTGGCTGGGGGCAATATAAATGTTATTTGTACAGCACAGTAGATGAGTAAATAAGGCAGTCCAGCAATATGTAAATACAGACATTTGGGGCGTGGCAAATCATGCTTAGGGGCGGGGAACTCCAGGACACATCTGCTACGCACACACGAATTACGTCTTCGGCGATTTTGCCCCGCCCAGTTCAGCCCTTTTTCAGACAACGAGCCAGTAGTCGCGGAGAACCTGCACAGAACCCGCACAAACCCCGCCCCTATTGGCCAGGCGGTCACGTGTGCCGGCTTCCCCAATTCTCGTGATACGTTCTGTGACAGAAACCCACACCGGAGGAGTGACCGGGGTGTGCAGGAGGTAGGTGATAGAATGGGGTTGGCGGGTGGGAGGATAGTAAGGGGGTTTTGGAGCGCCTAGAGTAACCCAGTGTCACATGACTGCTGGCTGCGTCACGTGACATCCGGAGTATTTTAAATTTGTGTTTGTCTGTTATACTTTTTTATTCCAATCCGTCATGTTCAGCCTGTGTGGTACTACAAGAACCTGCATGGCCTCCCAGCTGTGACGGGACAAAGGCAGCAATCCGCATCCTCTTATATAAATCTGGGAACGTTCTCTCATCGCCCCTAGCAACCTCTCAGGCCCCTAGTAACCACCAGCCAATTAGATTTCTCATAATTATTTACCTTGAAAATGGGTTTACTAGCCTGATGATTACAGTGGTTACAGTGAGCATGGTTGGATGCAGAAAACATTAACCTGTCATTCACTGGCAACCCCTAAATGTACAGGGGATCCGCTGCGGCCAGCTGTGTTCATCTTACTAGCTCTCCATCAATGTCATTATTTGTAAACAATGTGCTGCGGGGAATACACTGTGTTTCATTGGCTGATGATCATCAAGGGGTGGGACCACCACCTAAACCAACCAGTAAAAATGCCTAAAGGGTGCTGAGCGTTCTCATTGGCTGGTAATAATATTATTATATATAAATAATTGTGCAGGTCCCACTTACCTTTCTGACTTGTTAAAAATACTCCCCTAGCCGATCTCTTCGCTCCTCCACTGACCTACTGCTGACTTCCTCACTAAAAACCTCCTCGCACGTACGGCTCCCAGACTTTTCGAGAGCCGCCCCAACTCTCTGGAATGGTCGTCCTCGTCCTATTTGTCTTGCTCCCACTTTCTGCCCTTTTTAAAAGAACACTGAAAACCCATTTTTTTCACACTTGTTCTTCTGTCTTTTGAAACTGTCACTACTTCCCCCCACTACATATCTCCCCTCCTATTGTGGTGTGTTACTTCCCCCACCTCCTAGATTGTAAGCTCTTCGGGGCAGGGTCCTCTCTGCCTCCTGTGTCACTGTCTGTCATTTGCAACCCCTAATTATTGTACAGCGCTGCATAATATGTTGATGCTTTATAAATTCTTTATATAATAATTTTGGTATGCTGTGTTTGTATTGTGACAACATATTACACTGAAAGATGTGTGCGCACCGTTCATTTCTATAGAAGGGCAGGGGAGAATTAGCTAGTGGCACCCTGCTATGCTCTCCTCCCTTCTCTTCTATTGTGGTGGTCCTGACTGATCAATCCACGACTTCGGAAGACACATGTCAGATTCTCTCCTGCGATGAGCCTGACCCTTTCAGGCGAGAATCATCTGACTTGTATGTAGCCTACCTATGCTTCTGTAACCTATTTATCAGTTGTCACAGACACTCATCTCAGAATTGACTCCAATGTTAGCAAATACTGTGCAGGTAGAAGATGCCTGGTATTGATAAATGCAGGGTTCTCCCCAGGTCCTTTTAGCTGGGCGCACCACCCGGCGCTTTTCAGCACCCACCCGGCTGTTTTTGGGTGGTTACTAAAGAGTTTGGTCACAATACAGGGGCTGCCACCCGCCTACAATTTCTTCCCACCCGGCTTAAAAAAATTTCTGGGTTGAGCACTGAAATGGTTGTTATTTTTTAATTTATACCCTACAGTAAGATCGTAGTAAAATAATAGATAATAGATTTTTTTTTAATTTGATATACAGTGGTACCTTGATATAAGTCTGCTTTGGAATAAGTCCTACTTGGTATAAGTACTGTTTGGACACGAAAAATTTTGATTGGTATACAACCTTTGTGCTAGAACTTGTATGGGTCAAAATGAGTCCTAACACCGCGTCCTACCCTTATTTACCTCTCCCGAGACAAAGCCACGACTGCCATGAGCGTCAGTACGCCAGTTGCTACCATTCAGTGAACAACCCACGCTATAACTCTCTGTGAATTACATAACATCCCCTCCTCCTCCCTTCTCAGCACCATCCTAGTAGGCACTGGACTCTTCTCAGCAAAATTTTCATTTATTACATCTAATTGCTTTTGTATTAATGTACTTTAGAATTAGGCAGTGTTTAAATTATTTTATACAACCTCATTAATGTGTAATATGCCAATAACTTTATGATTTTTTTTTAATGGGAATGGATTAATCATTTTCCTTTTATTTCCTATGGGAAACATTTGTTTGCTATAAGTCCTGTTTGGTAGTCCAAGGATGTGGAACGAATTAAGGACTTATACCAAGGTACTACTGTATATCCTTCCTAACGCGTACCTAAACTCAAAAAGTTTACTTTATATAAAAGGGTAGCCAACATTTTGTTTCTTTTTTTCTTTTTTTTTCTTTTTGGATGCAGAACCTCCCTTTTCTGTCTTGATTGCCTGGTAGGGATGCCTACATCATGAATCCCGGGAGGTTCTTGGCTGCTCCTTCTGCACATGCCTGAGATGAGGGCATGCGCAGAAAGTGCCCTTTCATCAATAGAAGAAAAAAAATTGCCAATCGCACGCATGTGCAGTGAGATCAGCAATCTTTATTCACACTCTAGGTCACCCGTTCTCGCGCCTACAGAGTGCTAGATTGGGTGACGCAGGAAGAAGAGAGAAGAAGATGTTGGCGCCAAAGACGGATACCAGGATACGCGGGACCCAAACGAAGAAACCTCCTGACAGATCTGCGGGGTTGAAGATAAGTGTGTTTTTTATATTTTGAGTAACGTTCTATTTTAAGGTTGTCAAATGTGCTTGAATTCTGTTTTTGCTTTTTATATTACTGTCATTGCAGCATCCTAATTTCCTTTTTGTTTTTTTTATTAGCTTTCTCTTGCTGATCGCTTTCATCATGGCTGATTCCATTCAGATAAGGTACTGTATGCTCTAATTATGTTTTCCTTCCATTTTATTTTTTATTAGAATGTATTAAGGGATCTGATAGTTTGCAAGGTAACCCTAAGCTGGAGCCTGGTGGATGTCCAGGCAGTCAAACTACAACATTCATTCTTCTGCAGTAAACCAGGGAAATGCCACAATTGGTTAGAGCTGTGAACCCCCTCAAGGGAGAATGGATTGTAGTGAGTTGTTGTCTTATGTCCAGTATAGAGAACACAGATAGGAAGGCTTTTCCTGTATCTATTGCAATTCTTGACAGTGTCTGTTAATGGGATTATTATTATTATTACTACACAGTATTTTTTATAGCACTGACATATTACGCAGCGCTGTACAAAGTCCATAGTCTTGTCACTAGCTGTCCCTTAAAAGAGCTCACAATCTAATATCTTTTCCATAGTCATATGACATTGTTACAGTCTAAGGTAATTTTTTTTGGGGGGGAAAGCCAATTAACCTAATTGCATGTTTTTGAAATGTGGAAGGAAACCCGAGTACCTAGAGGAAACCCACACAAACATGGGGAGAACCTGCAAACTCCATGCGGATAGTGTCCTGGCTGAGATTCGAACCTGGGAACCTAGTGCTGCAAAGGCCAGAGTGCTAACCCCTGAGCCATTGTTCTGCCCACTATAGGAGCCTATTCCTTGCCTAGGGCCCCAATCTGCCATATTTACTATCTTACTTTTGGGTGCATACGTTTAGTGACTAAATGATCTATTATGTGTAAGGTCCATTTGTTTTATGTTGCTCTTTAAGACCTTGTTCTTCAAGGGCTTCCGTCTGTGTAAGAAAATGTGTGCAAAAAGCTTTTACAAAGCTTTGTTAAAACCATTTATCACCAGTCTGATATTGTTAAACACAGATCTATCACTCAAAAGCTTCTGATAGGCTTCAATACTATGTGAAGTTTGTAAAGTCTTTGTTTAAAGCCCGTTCACAGCTTTCCAGTGTGGTGCATTTTAGTTATGTGAGCGTTTCCACAATGCATATTAAGTGTGATCATGTGCTGGGGTGCTGTTCATTTTGAATGGCGTCCCAACACGCTAAAGCTATGTACACACATCAAATTTATGACAATGGAAATCAACGGAAAGGATCTTTTGTGATTGTTTCCAGTGACACACAGCACTGTTCACCTTTATGGAAGGAAGGGGAGAGGATGAGTGGGAGGGACCTCCTCCTACATAGGAGATTACAGCGGTGTTCCTTCGTTGTGGTGGATCCTTTAAGCGGAAGGAAACTAAAAAAAAAATCACACTTCCCTTTAATCCCTCAATGATGTTAGTCCTTCTTGCGATCCAGTCCCGCGTTGTCCTGGAATTCCTGTTTGTCCCAGCGCAGAGGAAGAGCTGGCGCCACCATCTTTTGCCTTCGCTTCTTGTCTTCTTGCGCTGTCACTGGATCTTGCACTGCGCAGGTGTGAGATCAGTTGACGTAGCATTTGTGAAAGAGAATCAAAAACAGAGCTGATCCTACTGCGCATGCCTGAGATCGACATATGTTTCCCCTTGGTGGAAAACATGCCCCTTTTGTGCATGCCTGAAATCAGGAGGTACACAGAAGGAGCTGCCAAAGCCTCCCAGGAAGAGTGGTGCACCTAAAGTAAATGCTGTTTTTTTATTTAGAATGGTTGTCTACCCTTCTATGTAAAGTAAAAATGTTCAGTTTAGGTACGCTCTAAACAATGATGAACTACAACTCCTATGATACTTTGGGACAGCAAAGGTGGTGGTTAGTATAGTTGGCTATTTAGTAGTAGGAGATATTTCACCCGTTAGTAAGTAAAGTATGCTGTGTCCTCAACCCCTAGGGCAGTATGAAAGATAACATGTACAAAGAAAACAGCGGGGTTTGCTGGCAGTGAAAGGTCAAATATATTTACTAACTGTTGTAATTCAATTAACAGGTTATTAATTCACAACACATAATTTGGCCACAAGGTGGCATTAGACATCAAAAATCCTCAGAGGAATCCCAGAATTAAAGTTCTTGAAAGTCCCAGTGGTCCCGGGAAAAGATGTTCAGAAAAGTCCTATGTGGACGCCTCAATTTGCTATAATTCTGGGATTCCTCTAAGGATTTTTATAAGTACCTGAGGCAACCAGATCAACATGCACAAATAAGGCAACCAGTACCTTCATATCTTATAGGAAGCTATGATTCGTACACCCTTCCAACACCTATCTTCATATTGCTGTACTGCTAACATGCATGCCAGTAACACCCCTGAGGAAGCTGTCAAGCGGTTGCAACTCTTTCTTTGGACAATATAAATTTATATCAATGTGTTGATTAAGATTCTTAACTTGATACCCATGTGTATACAGTATTGACTTATCTGGGCAAGTGTTAGGTCCCAGATATTGAAATTATAATTAGAAGTTTAATGTCTAGTGCCGCTATATAAAATATATTTGACCTTTCACTGCCAACAAACCCCTCTGCTTCTTTGTACATTTTATCCAGTATAGTGGACACTTTCATGCAGGCAAGAATGTGCAGCTCAGAAGGTAACAAAATAATGGCCTGTCAATCACTTTATGCTGTTGAAGTTAGAGGGGAAAACTGGAGGTCCAGGCAGCCCAGGAGGACCTCCCACAACATGGTGATGTCAAAAAGTTATCACCATTCAAAGGACAAAACAGAAAGATTGGTACAGGATTGATGGACCCGCTTAGAAAGTAAGGATAGCGGCAACAGGTCTTACAAACATAGACTGACCTAGGTCAGTAAGACAATTGCTGTTTGAATGTAAAACATACTCCATATGGATCCAAGGAGATCCAAGGAGGAGAATACTGTTTAGGATGTTTCTATTCTTCAGACCAGAGTACAGCTTTTTACAGTTTTTGTTCTGCTTTGTAGCCATTTGTAGAATGTGACATTCTTTTTTGTTTTCCTGTTTCCAGAGAGGAATCAGTCCAGACAGTCACCATTCCTAAAGAAACCAGCCTAGGTCTCACCCTCACTGGTGGTAGCAGCACAACATTAATCCGCATTAAGGACATAATCCCTGGCGGAGACTGTCACAAGGTAGGAATATTATGTTTTTTCTATAATCAGTTGAAATAAATGCGTGTGTTCTTTTCTTGCCAAAGGATTTGTAACTTTTTCCGCACAGCTAGATCCAGGTCTTCCTGTGACTACAGTCTGGTCTCAGACCCCTTCTACCCCAGCCTATGAGTACATAATGAAGGAGCAGCAGCATGTTGATGAGGTCATCCATGTGCTTTCCCCTCCTGTAAGCAAGCTCCCTATAAACAGTGCTACTGTATTCTCTCCAATGTGAGTGCTACTTTGTTGCGAATTCAGTATCAAACTGACCCAGGTGTGCTAATAAATAATAATAAATAAATACTTTTTTTTTTTTTTTTTTTTTTTTACAGAATCCTGAATTATTGGTGTATTTTCTTTGTACAATTCCATAGAGTACTATGTAAACCAGACCATGGTGGTCACACTTTCAGGTTATGAGAGCTTGTTTACCTTTCTATATTAGGGATGTGTTGCACTGGCAATTCTCTTCCTGGCAGCATTACGTAAGAGCCTATTTCACCAGAACTCCTAGTTTCACAATATATATAACAAGCAACAAAAGGAATTTATGATTTAAATATAAAATTAAATCTAGACTCCAGCTAAATACACAGTTACATACAGTGTATAAACGGTGTTATCTGCCAACAGATTATTCTGTCCATGCAGTCCTGAGATTAACCGATAACACAGCTAGTCTGAAGACTGAACAGTCCTGGACAACATTTATGTATTACATCTTGGTCTTGTCCCCAGTCTGTGACTGGGCAGTAAAAAGAAAATCAGTTCATCTACCTCCCACCCTGCTCTTTTTATCTACCAGAGAGCAGCAGTAAAACTGATCCAGGATCTGTCTGAGCTGTTCAGCACCGGAGCTTTGATTACAATGCAGACTGAAAAGAATTACAAAATCCCATTGGCAAATGAAACTATTCATTAAACTACATCTATTTCAGGGTCATATTCAGCTCTCTGCCTAATGTTCAGCTTCAAAAGTAGATTTCACACAAACAGATATATATATATAAGGAAACTAATATATAGAAGGAAGCTGTTGTATCTGCCTCCTATCATTGTCTTGACTGGTGTAGGATAAGACCAGATTTTTCATGGCTGCAGTTAGGTTACACTAACAGGTCTTTTACTTTTCTCCAGCCTGTAATTGAACAGGGTTTTAAAAGACCAGTATGATAAAAGCACCTCTCTGCCTTTGTGCTCTGTTCTCTAATTATTACACAATATTTATATAGCGCCGACGTGTTATTCAGCGCTGTACGTAGTCCATAGTCATGCCACTAGCTGTCCCTCAAAAGGACTGACAATCTAACATCCCTACCATAGTCATATGTCACTCACACAGCCATTCAATTGACCTAAGTGCATGTTTTTAGAATGTTGGAGAAAACCCACGCAAACATGGGGAGAACCTGCAAACTCCATGCAGATAGTGTCCTGGCCGAAGATTCGAACCTGAGACCTAGCACTCAGCGTGCTAACCACTGAGCCACCGTGCTGCCCTTATCAGCATGTTCCTTGTTAGCACATGATCACTGAACCTTACGCTGCTTCTCCCTCTTCTACTCCGAGCTCCCCTATACTGAGGTCTAAGAAACTGATACAAGCTCAAATTTAGTTACCTAATTATGTGTTGTCAATGGATATAAAGCTGCAATAATTAGTGCCTTTTATATCTGTTCAGAATTCAGTTTTATTAGAGTAGATTAAGAAGGTTTTTGGCCAGCCAGGATTCACTACTGCTTAGTAGGTCAACCTTGTTACCATGAAACAAGAAATCCTATGACTATCCTGTGACTATGATGAAAATCTCATATCATGTTATTCGAATGCTACACTGTATTTGTTTAATCCATAACACAACGTAACCCTATAGCTTCATTCTGTACAGAGTGGGAATTTAGGTTAATGGAACGTGTATACTTGGAATATAGCTCATCATGATAAGAACCATGTCAAATACAATCACTTACACTAGTTGCTTTTTAAAATACATTTAGGATTAGGGTTAAGGTTTATATATTTTTTTTAAATAACACATGCGTGATTTTTTTTTTTTTTTACATTTATTATGAGTCACTAACAAAAGTTATGGTTTGCACTGATATGCTAGTCCCAAACCAAGAATTGAAGGAGGTCATATGACGTTTCTACATAATTAAGAAAAGATAAAGATGGGTTTCTGTGGACAGAAGTAAGGGTGACGCTGCACTTTTTGTAGGATCTGAAACACTGAATAATAGTATTATTAAGCAATTTTGAAACTGTGCCTGTTTATCCCACATAGCCTGTGTTTAAAGTGGAAGAAAAGTCCCACTGTAAAAGACCTTAATCAGGCAGGTCCTATTGCAGAAAGGGTGAGCATCGCTGGTTTAGTTCTGCTTTATCCATCAAGTGAAAGATGCCCCCCCCCTAAAAAAAAATTTAAAAAAAAATAAAGGAAGAAAACAAATGACTACCTACTAGCATTGTTTGCATTGTTTGTTGTTTTCCCTATTAATGACCTACCACGCCTTGGTCAGCATTATGTCTCTGTGTAGAGATCGGCATCTTGGTAGATGAACGGGTCTTTACTTTGTCACTTAGGACTTTACCCCCCAAGAAAGGCAATCTAACTGCTGGTGGGGAAATGTGTTAACAAGTAGCAAAAGACGTGGAGGACGCACAGATCCACAGAATGGATGAAGCAGAAGCAGGAAGATCCTTGCAATGCAGATCAGGTACATCTTCTGCTCCAGCCAGGGGAACAATAAGGGAATTTCACACCAATATTCTTATAAGGCCAACAGCCAGAGGCAACATTGCCTTAAATTTCATTATAAATACACCTACAGGAGGCTGTAGGTGCAGGAATGCCTAGGCACACTCACCTACCAGAAAGCTCACTGCTTTTAATATGAAAGAGAATAGATAATATGTACATATCTTATGGTCTGCTTGGGCACAATTATCATTTTGATGTTCCCTATACCACATAGCAGATCTTCACTTTTTGCTTTCAAGTCCATTCTAATAAGTCATTTTTTTAAATGCTTTGTCTTCTTTTACATTGCACATGTACAACTTTGGTTAGGGTAAGGGAGAAAATAGCCAGCATGTTATGCACCTCTGCAGCAACAGATCACTTTATTGTAAAAATAGAGATATATGAAATGTGTCCTTCTGGTGAATATGGCTATCTGCAAAAAAACAAATCTATATAGTGTGGTAATATGAGTGCTAATACTATTGAGATGAGTTAAAGACCCCTTTTTTTATTAATGCAGGCTCAACCTGAGTAGAGCATGTCACCTGTCAGTAGCTGCAGGTTGGGGCCCTTGGTCTTTGTGTGAAATCTGTGGTTATCTCTGCAGAATTCCTAATTAAACCTATAACTCTACAGTCAGAAAAGCTCATTATCCCTTCTTCTAGTAAGCTGCTGCTTACTAAGGGGTTTGTCAGACTTCTGTATAGAAACCACTGCTTTCCTACAGGGAATAGGAGGGCTTCTTCAGCTGCTAGGGGACAGGTTCTACTAGCAGTAGCTATGGTAGAAAAGGACTAAACTGAACACGTTTAGTTTTTAATTACAGGTATTTAGATAAGTTAAATATTTGATTGAGCTTAAAGTAAAGCGTGTGTGTGTTTCTTGTCATACATGTATGACACTGACAGAATTCTTGGAGAATGCTGGCAGCATTGTTACTTTTTAGTGGTGTGTGGAATAGAAGTAGCAGCTGTAAAGCTGACATTCAAATATGTTTATTCAGCAGCAGCAGGTGTGAGCCCTGGGAAGGGCCAAGGCCTAGAGTCTAAGCAGTAACCCGGTCTTCTCCAGAGCCTCTAGTGGTGAGGATGTTGCGCTCCTGGTTACTGCCAGATTGCGGTCCTTGGGCACACCAGGGTATGCAGGATGATTCAACGGTACCAAATCACAAAGCTGAATAATAGTTGCGGAAGGCCAGGGTCAAGGCAGGCAGCAAGCAAGAGAGATCAGGTCACAAGCCAGGGGTCAAATGCCAGGGAACCCGGAAACAGACACCAGTGGCACAGGGGCCATTTCGGACACAGGAGACACTGAAAGCAACAGGAGGCACAGATGACACAGAAATATCCACAGACAGACAGGTATACTGGTAGAACACAGGGAAGTTGACTGGGAACCAGCAGGCTGGACAACGAGGGGTTAACCTAGGAGCTGGACAGGGGAAACGCTGAATTAGCCAACAGGTGTACAGGAACTAGCTCAAAAGAACTAGGGGCTTGGCACTAGTGGAAACACATTGCATGAACACTGAGTGCTGTTTCTGAGCTAGCTAAGTGGGCCAGACATGATTAAGAGGCTATTTCCTGATTGACCGGCGGGTTGGACGAAGCTCATAAATCTTGAGAACGTAAGCACGCTCAGAGTCAGAACTGCCTGCATGCGCAGGAAATGCCTGCTCTTTATTGAGGAAGAGGTATGTGTGACAGAGGGGAAAACATGATTGCAAGAAGGTAAGCAACTGTTTAATTGCATGCCTGATGCAACAGAGGCATAGAGACTTATGGGGAAGAGCATGTCTCTAGAAGCAAGCTCCATTCAGAAGCAGAAGCCCCTGGACCAGCCCTTTTTATTCAAGGTTCTGTGGAACCTTAGAGTTCCTCTTTAAATTTCTAAATGCTCTTTTAGCTGTAAGCAGTGGTGAACTGATCTCCAATGTAAGGGGTCACTTCTACATTTACCACTAATATTAGGGGATACCAAATTAAACAGTTGTCCTTTCTTTTCTGTTAATATTGTTTATTGACTTTATTTCATTTCAAGATAAAGGAGGAGAGTTTACATGATCTGGGAAAGGGTGTCCCATTCTCCAGGTAAACCTCATTCCTTATTCTACAACGTGCTGAACATAATAATGTACTGTGTGCTGTAGAGATATTCTTTTTTTTTATTAGGACTTCCACCGCTGCTCCACGGTCCACTGGTATAGAATCTATGCAGACGTTTTAATTCTCACCACTAGAGGTCACCATTTGTCAAAAGTTTCATTAGAATTATTTACAGCGCAGGATTGAGTTTGCAAATCAATAAAACACAAACCATGTATATACCAAGAATGGTTGTCCATCTATACCTGAACAATGGATATATTAGTTTTAGTTCTTATAAATTTTGGCAAAAAAAAAAAAGTACAACAACAATTTAGAAACGCTAATAAAATGCAAAAAAGAGTTTTGTCTACAAAACTACACTTATAAACATAACTGCACATTTTACAGGTTATCCGTTTGCTCCCACTATCTAGTAAGTCTGGGTACAGAGATCTGGCTAGTTTGAGATTTTCCATACAGAGGATTGTAAGGCTGATTCCGAGTCCGATGTAGTTACTTACACTGCTTGCATTAAAAAAATATATAGTTATTGCTTCATTCATTTGTGTCCTTTATCTCCCTGGACTTTGTATTTATTCTTTCATAGGCCTGCTCATGTTAGGTTAACATACTTTTATTGTTATCTAGTTGGGAAATTCTAAACATTTGAACTGATATTCCATTCTTTCATTTTATTATTTAGAAATGCTGATTCCTATGTTCTCTCTGGTGGCTTCTGATCCTTACAAGAGCACTAACTTTATTCTCAGTGTCAGATTTTTTTTTATTATTATTGTTAACTTTTTTTAAAAAAGTGCCAACATATGCAGTGCTAATAAATAAGATCTGCAGATGGCGTACCTGAATAATTGACAAGTACAGACCATGACCCAGGTGGAGAAGAGGACCTGGCATAGCCGCGCTCACTATTTAAAAGTGTATAATATTGTCACCCTCTGCCTTCCTGCAAATGAAATACCAGGTGAGGCGTTACAATGGCAAACAGAAATATATTTTCGAAACATATATGCACGTCTTATCACATTTTCGCAGCTACGGGCTGTGCTAACGAGCTCAAATTTTCACCTTAATCAGGTCAATGACTTTAAGTGACATAACTGGTGGTTATCATGATGAGCTATATTCCAAGTATATGTGCCGCTTTAACCTAGATTCATACTTTGTATGAATGCAGCTATATGGTTACCAAGTGCTGAGGATTAAACAAATACAAGGTGGCAATGGGTTCTCGGTCAACATGATATTTTCATTACAGTCACAGTATAACCAGTGGATTACTTGTTTCATGATAACATTGGTTGATCCATTAAGCAGTGTTTCTGTAAAAAAAAAAATCCTATTTGGGTGAATCCTACCTGGTAAAATCACATTCTTGATCTACTTTATTAAAATTGAACTCCAGACAGTTATCAAATATCCAAATGAGTAAAGTTTTGTGTACGTTAATGTAGTATTTGTTTTATTTTAATCTAAGCAGTATAAATATTTTTATGTACCTGGCTCTTGTGATTCTCTGTACAGTAGAGCCCAGGCAAGGAGAGTGAGAATCAGCACAAGGAGTGCTGCAGATAGCAAGGAGTTTATTGGAGGAAAGAGAAAAAACAGCAATGAGCTCATCAATGTGTGCTTATTCATTGTCTGATCACATGGTGGGGGTAGAAAATAAACTGCAGCAGAGAAATTTCAGATCTTATCCTACACCAGACAGGACTATGGTGTAAATCAGGTACAGTAGCTTCCATATATTTATTTATTCTTTGTGCTTAGCTGTTTGCCTGGAGTTCAGCTTTGAAGTTGAAGGTTAGGCAGAGACATAAAGTTGAAATAAATACAGTATATGTGAACTGTTTTATCTGCCATAGGGCATGTAATTCTGTCCAGCCAACCTTGTAATTCAAACTACGTACACACGTTAGATTTTTGTTGTTGGAATGTATCTTTCACAATCCTTTCCAACGACAAAATGCATGAAGGAGTGCTGTACATACAGCGCTAATCTTCTCTCTATGGAGAGGGGGGAAAATGAGTGAGCAACACCCAGCTGTGCTTTCTCCTATTCAGTTGTACTGCGGTCGTTCGTTGATCCATGATGTCAGATGGCCTCTGTACACGTCAGATTCTCCTCTGATACTAGCCCTGAGAAGAATTGAGAGTCATCTGACTTGTGTAAAGCCGCATACACACGTGCAATATTAGTCGTTGGAAAGGATTTTTCACAATCCTTTCCAACAACTATTATTGCACGATGCATGAACAAGTGCTGTGCATACAGGGGGAGAACGATGGAGCGGGACCCTGCTGTGCGCTCTCCCCCTTCCCTTGCATTACGATTGTTAGTCGTCCATCGTCCGTGGATCCGCCAGAACGGTCGTTCGGACGATGGACGACTGGCGCTGTACACACGCCAGATTCCCACCCGATATCAGCCATGAGCTGATTATTGGGCAAGAACTGTTGGACGTGTGTACCTAGCTAAAGTCTTCTTGCCAGCACTGACAGACCCTGGACCCTTATGTTGACTTTACTAATTATCAGCATGGTTTGGAGCAGCAGAGCCATTTCCATTCTTCCACTGACCCCTATACATTTTTTTTTTTTTTTTTTTACGTATTTAGGTTTAATAGGAAATTAGTCATCTTTTCATCTAACTTTGTTGAATGGAATTGAGTAATTGCCAGCATGTCACCATTTTTCGTATCATGATCATGATCTGGAAATTGCTGTATTATTGAATCACCACAATGAAGCTTATATGCACACTTTTAGTTCCACTTTAACCCCAGAACAGCAGAAACCAGCTAAAGTTCCACATTAAAACTTTGTGATCAGGAAGAGCTTTATTGCAGAACGGGACAAGTGATGTCCCTTGAGCAATAGGCATTCTTATCTGCCTGATCTCTCCCTTTAACAGTCAAAATCCCTCAGTGTTGGATTCCTGGCACATCCCAGCTTCCCCTGCGGCTGCCGGGACTGAATGAATCCCGGCCCGGCTAATCAAGCTGGCTGAAGATTGGAACGAGGAAGAGAAAACAGAAGAAGGTGGCAAGCCTGTAGTGGAACAGGGACAGGTAAGTATAAACAGGGTTTAGTTCTGCTTTAAGGGGAAGATAATATTCCAACATATTTCAGGAAGTTTTACTATGAGTAGTAGGAGTAGGAGCTTAAAATACATTGATTTGATTTTCTAATTAATACATTACATGACAAAAGGGTGCTTTTTATGTTTGCTTGGCATTTACCACCAAAGACACTTGCGCATGATAAAGCTTTAGATGACATCTATATTCCTTGTTCTCCAGAATACTCGCTTCACTTAATTAAAGAATACTTTCTAAGAGCTCTTTTTTTTTTTTCTTTGGTCAATAATTTCCACTTTATTTTTTCCTTTTTAATTAGGATGGACGACTGCGGCCTGGAGACCAACTTGTTTCAGTGAATAAAGAGTCATTGATTGGTGTTTGTTGTGATGAAGCTAAAAGCATCCTAAACAGAGCAAAATTAAGGTATTATTTTTGGTAATATGTAGGTATACTTGCTTTAAAAGTGAACTTCCGCAAATGTAAAAACTGCACCCAGTGACCCAAGTGCACCTCAAATACACACATCTTTTAGTGACTTCAGTGCACCCAATAAGTCCACATTTATGATTCCAGTTTGTCCGGTGCACTCAATGACTCTGTGTATGCCCAGGTCTATGGCCTAATTTTTTAAAGCTCTCTGAGGCTGGTAAGGATACACTTTCATCAGTGAAACTAGGTGATCCAGCAAACCTGGAATGGATCTGGTCTAGAATGGGCCACATTTGGTAACAAATAGCTAATGCCTTTCAGGAAATCCAGTCCAGAATCGCCCAGCTTCACTGATGAAAATGTATCCTCTCCAGCCTTGGTGGGTTTTAATAAATCATGGCCTGTGTGTCTTTTCTGTGGCAACTGTGTCTCTATCCAGCTTTATAATCCCACTCTCACTGGATACAGATTATTGTCTTTTCATTTATTTTCTTCTTTTTGTAGTCTTCTATATAGTTGAACTCATTTTGGGAGGCTCAGCTTTAGTAACCAATCAGGTCTGCTACATGCAAATACAATAACAGATTCATCCTGAGGAAGCCAACTAGATAATCTCATACTTCTGTTTCACTTTTCAGTAGCTAGATGTGGATGGAGAGGTGAGCTAACTGTATTTCCTGTAGAGAAAAAGCAGTCCTGCTCAAAAGCAAAAGTTTCAAGCTGTGTTAATGCACATATTTGATATAAAGACACTAAGTGCATATGCTCATGTCTTTGTATTTAAATATTATGTGATGAGCTTTAATACATAATGTATAAAACTTCTGAGGAAGTGTGACATTTCTAAAGACCTCTAGAGCACAGAAGTAGCTGTTTCATTTCAGGCATTCTGTCTCTAATTGAAACGTATAGGGAGCAGTAAAAGGGGAGAGAAAAGTTACTTGTACATGTAAATTGTTCTGGAAGCAAAAAGCTTTAACAAAGCCAGAAAGGCAAGCTCTAAAGACAAGAAAAGGAGAAGTGAGCTGCATCTGCTTCATTTATATTGAAAATGCAGTAGATTCACATACAAGGACTATTTTTTAACATAACATTGTAAAAATTGAAAGTTGAAAAGTATATACAAACAATATAATTCCTTTAATGCTTGCAGGAAAGGGGCCTTTTGGGAAATTGCCTTCATCAGACCAGGAGACGCACCTGCAAGATCAGCTTCACTGACAAAGACTGCACAAATGCCAGGAGACATCAAATTGAGGGGATCATCCACTCCGAATGCCTCAAGGAGCTGTGGACCTGTACGTATAGCAATGTTTTGCCTGCTTTTCCTACTTGAATTAATTATGTATTGTATAAATACTGCTAGTTTATAAAACTTTGACTTGATATCAGCCTCTTGTAATCTTTTATACAGAAGCCCTCAGACTAGGAATGTGAGGGGCAGCACTGGGTGCTTTTCATGTTTGCTTAATTTAATTGTGCTGACAAAGATCATTCTGATAGGAGGTAAAAGTATGATGAGCATAGAGCAGCCTTTCTCAACCTTTTTACAATCGAGGAACCCTTGAAATAATTTATGGGTCCCTTGGAACCACTGATAAACGTTACTGCATCTACAACTTATATATATTAGCATGGTCAGTGGGTTGCTATAATATAAATAAAATATAGGAAATGTAACACCCAGAACTGACAATCTTTTAACACTCCTTTTGTTTACAAAAATTTTATTAATGGGAGGAAAAGGAAGGCAAGAAAAGAAACCCATGCGGTAAAAATTGTGATGTCTCTTTTCATCAGTCAGTGGAGAAATGACAGTTTCTCTTGCTGGTTGTCGGTGAAACAGTGGTTCTTTGGATTGAAGTCAGTGGAAACTTTTTTTTTTCATTGGTCATCCGTATAAAAATGGTCACTTACAATGGAAATGGAAGAAACAATGTCTATGTCAATGGTGGGAAGTAGCAGAAGTTCCCCTTTAAATTGGTGGTTAGTGGAAAGAATGCTGAAAAAGACAGCCCTTCTGCCTTGTGATTGTCCCAACACTTTCTCATAGGTGCAGGAAAGGAATCACTAGCTGTGCCTAAAAGAAAGGTGATTATATTGGAAGGGGAGAATAAAGTAACCATGTTAAATTGTCCTGCATGGGCAAAGAAAAGGTCAGTTTAATCTGAGATTGCTAGAGGTCTTTGAGCTTTGGCTGACCGAACTCCCATGTGATGTGGCCAGTGCCACTTGGCAGAGTCTGTAGCATGACACCAAAACTCTTCTGAGCTATCCTAAAAGGGGGGCTTTCTTTCCACAGACCACCAATATAAGGTGTATATTTTCTGTTGACCACCTATGGTTTCAGTAGGGGCTCCCCAAGACCTGAAAACAATTTCAAGAGTTCTTCAGGGATATAAGGCCGATCTAGAGAGTATTCATAATTACTTAACATACCTGTGTATGTACCCCTAAAGTGTTCCCAAAACCCCAGATTCATTTTAGTGAGGTAATCTGATAGATTTTAGTCTGTGTGCAAGTTCAAACATTACTCCTATTTTTGTACCTGTAACTATTAGCAATCTTTTCTAAACATCATTTTAACCCCTGCTTCCATTTTGTTTTTGTTTTTTTTGTAAAGGGTCAAAGTGCATATATTAAAGAATCATTCTTAATTTCTCCCTTGGATCGAAGCCTCTCAGCTACGTCAGGTAAGCTTCTCTGTACAATTTTCACTTTTAATTTTATTCCCATCCAGTAGAAAGCGTGTCTCGTAATGCAGGCTTTATGGGCTATACAAAAGGCGCCGGCACCTCTTTAGAAAAAGCGAATAAAAGGCAGCTGAATGAGATGTCGGAGAGTTCTGAAAATATGGCCCTCCAGCAGACCTCTTAGAGCCGAGAGGTCTAAAATAACTGGGATGAGACAACCAAGCATTCTCCAAGTAGCTTGAGTAATCAATAGATCTCACAGAAGACACATAATGAACAGGCGTCTGTGTCATCAAGTGAGATTAGGTTACCATGGAGGCAGCGTGCTTTCAATTTATTACCGTGTTCAAGTAGATTGCTTTTTCTTTTTGCCTTTTTAATGCAGTGCAAAGTAGGAGTGTTCAAAGGCTAGGGCAGCAGCAGGCAAGTGCTACATTGGCTTTTGGAAAGTCTATCTTAAGTAAATTCTTTGTAACTTCTTGTTTTCTTAGATTTCTTTCTTTAAGACTACATTTCCTGTGCTTCATCATTGAATCTCAGTTTTTTGGTGTTGTACTTAGCCTGGCTTTTGCATCACTACCTCTAGACTTGCTGGACTAGACATTCAGGAATGGCCTGAAAGTGACAAATGATCTCTGGGTTCTGCTCTGAGCACTTTTTAGACTGTTTTGGTAAAAGTTAGCTGCAAGGTGCTTTGCCATTCTAGAGGCATTTCCATTACCTCAGTGCTTGCCCTGTCTCCAAAGACTCATTTTGTGAGTAGAGCAATCAGGGTGAGCATCAGGATCTATATGACATGGGTAAATGCTGTGTGACTGAGCGCTGATGGCATTATTATTATTAATAAACAGGATTTATATAGCGCCAACATATTACGCAGCGCTGTCATCCACTGGAGTGTCTTGCGTCTGTGCCTACTTTCTTACCAATCCGGGTCATGGAAGCATCTTCTCAGCTGCCCTTTCTTCTTTAAAATAGCTACAGGGAATTTTCAAGCCCCGGCACTACCAGTTTGTAGCCCTGCCCTTTTAGGTATTCACCAAGGTGCTGGCCACTGTACTGCACTACAATGTTTTTGTGGCATCCTAAATTTGGAATACCTAAGACAGGCATGTTCAAAGTCTGGCCAGCGGGCCAATAGCATCCCGCAGCCTTTGTGATCAAATCAATATTATGTGGCCCATGTGTGTGTGCACACAGGGAATCCCATACGTTTGTAGTGAGCATATGCTGTGCGAGAACCGCACAGACCACTCACTCTGATTCCAAGAAGGTGCTCTGCACAGAGCCCTCACTGACACCGGACTCCGTGCAGAGCACTTTCTTGGAATCAGAGTGGGAGTGGTTTGTGCGGTTCTCACACAGCATATGCTCACTACAAACGTAGGGGATTCCCTGTACACAGCACACCGCACAGCAAATCCCCCCCGCCCCCAGTTATGCGGAGTAAAACACAAAGAAGAAACACACAGCCCCTCCAATTATGCGGTGTAAAACACAAAGAAGAAACAAACCTGGAATCTCCCACATTTAATTCAGTAAAATTACACCTACCACATCCCAAAATTAACAAATAGTAGAAAAAGGAAAAATGAGGGACTTTAAAGGCAGTATAAATACACACATGATTATGTTGCCGAGTAACTAACAGTTGTAAAATTCAACACCGGTGACATTGAAATTTTTTATTATAAATATTAAAAACAAGCGATATTACAGCAAGACATGCAAACCACATGTGCATGAATCATCCTCCACGTTTTTCATGGATCTGGTCCACTTCTTCAGGATGTTATTTGTTTCTTTCTTACATATATATCATTTCAAAATTGCATACAAAGAATAAAAATTCAATCACATAACAAAATCCCCCAAAACACGAAACGTATACAATTTTATTACTTACATTCAAAATCATGAGAAATCTCCCCTCCTACAGAAGTAATGTTCAAAAAGGGCACACAATCACGTTACCCATGTCTGCATCCGTACATTCTATCCCTGTGATGACCTTTAGAAACCACAGTCATAAAACTGTTGATTGACTCTTCCAATCAAATGATTAGCTGTTGAGCAGAGCGGGAGAGCCAAGCTGCACTGAATTACCATTAGCCCTTGTAATTATCTAACACCCTGGTGTTTGTTGTTTACAGTTCCTCATCAGGGACCCAGCCGGGAAAGGTTGATTCCTTTCTCTTCTGATGTCCGGCTGAAAGTGGAAACTTTGGAAATGGTAAGATGCTGAAATGTTCATGTGTTGAATCATAATTTTTGAAATACACAATTCGCATTCACTGGCTGTTATATTCCATTTACTTTATAACTGATAGAAAGGTTTACCTAGTCAGCAACAAATAAGTCTTGGTATTTATTGAGTCTTAAATCATGCTCAGTTGGTAAAGAAAACCCGTGCAGATAAAAAAGTATCATTGCTGACCTCTGAAAAAACGGTCAAAAAAGGTCATTTCAAAGGCAACCAGGCATCCAGGGTTTCCTTTAAGTTACTGAGCCAGACTAGCGTACAGATCTTTTATTCATTTTTTAATACAATACAAAGGGATTCCTGTGAAAGCTCTAGTTGGAATTTAGCAAAGAACTGTCACTGTCTTCTGTGACTGTGGGGAGAATGAAGGTGGGGTAGAGGCAAGGTATGTGCTGCTGGGGCCCTAAACATTAGGGCAAACCTTTTTCTTTGATCTGCATCTGCATTTGTTACATTTATTTTTCAGCTAAACAAAACCGCTTTTTTTGGTGTGTTTCTGCAGGCGCTACACTTTCTTGGCATAAACCCAACCAAAGAACAGAAGTGTGCATTAAGATCCCGTGTACAGGTGGATGCAAGTGGAACAGTGTCATATGGAGGTGTGTTCTTCTTATGTTCTATTGCACAGCTATTTTATTGTGTAGTTCCACGCAAAAGTTACTTCTTTTGTAATTGGACAGAGTAGGCCAACATTGGAACCTCTCTCAGGCTTTACCAATTTCTGGCCGCTGGGGAAAATCATCCTAATTATCCAGGAGGCCATTGTCACCAGTATTGAAATGTATGGTAAATGCAAGTTATGCAGCTGTACCCTTAACAGAAGGTTTTTGGGAATCTTCCAGAGGGCACACAGGTTACAGTGTTAATCTGACAACTAAAATTAGTAATTTTCCCTCACTTTGGAAAGTACAGGTTGTTTTTGCCATCACAGAAGTGGTTCCAGCAGCATGTAAACGACCTCCTGTCCCTTTTAGGGTGCAGCTTCGAACTTGACATCCCTCAACTGTGCTCATTGGTATCTAATACTTCTGTAGCTGGTCTTGGGATGAAGAGCGTACATCCTTGTACTGATGCCTCCTGTATTATATTAACTGGGATGTGCACAGTGCAGCTCTTGGGGAAAAAATGATCAAGCACAGTTGTAGCCCAGACAGCCACAGCTAAATGTGGAGGTGACATTAGCAATCTAAGGATGTCTCTTTAAAGTGTTAATATTTACACATCTTTCAAATATATCCCAACTAGGGTCAAATTCACATCTATGCCTAGGGGGATCAATAAAAAAAAAAATTGTTCCTATTTGTCCAAAAATATTTTTTTTTTGTTGCTATTTTATTTGAAGTCCCTCTTTTATGTTTTTGGCCTTTTCAGTTTGAAATTACATAACATTTATTTACTTATTTTTAGAGTTTGTTCAAGTAAGCAAAGAAATGTTCAACCTTCAGCTGGAGGACAAAGACTTGGGCCACCTACTGAAAATAAACGAGGGCACACACTTATTGGATCTAGTCACGAATCAGGTAAAACTTGCTCATTTTAACAAACCTAAACCTCATTTGGCCCTGTGACCTGTGGAAGTGTTTCCCTGAGCTAATTTGGGGTATTGGATCCAGAATGTGTTGCTGGGAAATGCCTCTTTCCAGTGGGGTTTACTGTTGTATTCATTTCATTTTGTTTTATGAGGTACTACCCACCTTTTAAAAGGGAGCTTTATATGTCTCCTCACAGTAATTACCCCTGAGCACCCAACCTCCCACAACCACCACTCCATTGCTTTAATCCCTCTGCACTGCATGGAGAGCAAATTCCACAGCATTGCTGCACAGTACATTTTCCCCTAAGACTACAGCAATTGGTTGGCACCAGTAGTTGGTAGAGCCATTTAGGGGGCAGATGCTGCTTCTGCTTGCTGTTTACCTCTTAAACACTGCAGTCTTTGGTTGGTGGAACACCAGTGGAGCGTTATTCAACTTCCTCAAGCAGTCGCTATGTCCCCTTTTTGCCTGCTTCTCACACACTACACTTTTTGCTGTTTTTGGCTCCATTAGCAGATTGCCCTTTCCAGTTCACCCAAGGATTATGAGGATGTCTCTCTAGAGCTAGGCTACTTTTTTTCCACACCTCTGCCTCTTCTATTCCTACGTTGAGTATTTATAAACCAGACTTGCGTTCCTGATAAAAGTTTGTTCCAAGTTTTTAAAATGAATTGTGTGTCCTTATGATTCTACAGGAACAGACTGCTGCCCAACATGCAATCCTAACAAGCATTTTGAAAATCTGGGTTCATGCTGTTTGCAGGCATATTTATCCATCTGTTTCTGTACCTTATTACCTAACAAACAAGGAAATGTTTGAAGGAACATGATACAGGATTCCTGGAGAGATCAGAACTAAAATAATTTTGTTATTAAAAAAAAAAGTTGCAGCTTTTAAAAATGTTCCTATTAGAACAGTCATGGTTCACTAACTAGAAGATTCAGATACAGTGTGTGGTTTTAAAAACATTATTAGTCAGAAAGGCCCCTTGCCTAATGTTTTTAAAAGAACAGAAGCTTTTGTTGCCCATATCATCACATTCTTCCATTGGCTGTCCGATGTGAAAATAAAAAAAGGAAAGAACATTTTGCTTTTTTTCCTCTCTTTCAGCCAACCTCAGGCCAGATCAGGTGATGATCTCATGTCTGTAAAAGCAGCAGACACTCCCTGCGAAACAAATTAGATATGTATTACCAGGAACTGTGTGACATTTCCTCCTTCCACTGTTTTTATTTGGCTAGGTGGCTCTGGTTTTAACAGCGCAACTGTTAATGAGTATAAGATGTAACGTTGTTATGCTTCTAATTACCTCAATGACTCTCGCTGGCTAAATAAGGGCCTTTGTCAATGGACTTTTGTTCACATTTAGGGCTCCAAACAAGTCAATAGGATTACATATGCTCCTGAAATTCAGGTCAGATGGAGGTCAGCCTCAGGTGAAAAAGGTCTGTCGATGAACGGTGAATGATCTCTAATGTTTCACAAATGTTCCCATTTGTTATCGACACAAACCTGAAACCTGTCAACACCGGTTCTAACGTTATTCAGCTTGAAGGATTTTCCTGGCCAATCACTATAACTGTATTTGCCCTGACATGGGTCAACATCCACAACACTCCTAACTCAAGTGTGTAGACTTGAAAATTCAATTAACGCAAGCTTGCAAAATTTGTAGATGGTTCTTTAATATTTGTCAGCTGGGTTTTTATTATGCACAACTAATTTACTATAGATTGAAGATGGCCTAATCCCTTTGTGACATGCAATAATGCGTTGTTATTATTATTATTACACAGTATTTAAATAGCCAGCATATTACGCAGTGCTGTACAAAGTCCATAGTCATGTCACTAGCTGTCCCTCAAGGGGGCTCACAATCTTATGTCCCTATCATAGCCATATGTCATTACCACTGTCTAAGGTTCATTTTGACGGAAAGCCAATTAACCTGACTGCATGTTTTTGGAATGTGGGAGGAAACCTAAGGTTCATTTTGACGGAAAGCCAATTAACCTGACTGCATGTTTTTGGAATGTGGGAGGAAACCCACGCAAACACAGGGAGAGCCTGCAAACTTCATGCAGATAATTCCCTGGTCAAGATTTGAACCTGGGACCTAATGCTGCAAAGGCCAGAGTGCTAACCACTGAACCACTGTGCTGCCCATTATGCTGCATTATTTGGTATACCTAAATCTTTTTTTCAAATGTTTTTAAGGACATATAATGTACTTTGTTTTAATAAATTCCCTGTTCATATTTATTTCTTATATAAATCGACATAACCGAAAAGTATTTTATATAAACATTGTAAATATACCTGAAACTGTACTTTGTGCACAAAGAATGAGAGTGGCAAAGTGACCTCTTCAAGTAGGAGAAATTTGATTGTAAAGAAACCTAAAAGCTTCAAGTCATTACATGATGTTGAAGCCATGTGTGAAAAAGTCTAAGCCATTTGTGAAAATTAAATTGGCCCCATAGTTTAAAAGATTGTAGAATCACTGTTATCGGCTATCATTAGGTAAATCGTCTTCTGTATGACTTTTTTGGCCTACTATTTACAACATTGCTTTAATTTATTGCATTTTGATCTGGTTGAGGTCTAGACTTTGACTAGGTCATAGCAACACCTTGATTCTTTTCTTTTTCAGACATTTTGTTGTAGATTTGCTGGTGTCTTGTAATCATTTTCCTGTCTCTTTACTCAATTCAGCACAAGCTTTGGCACAGAAGGACCCACATTTGACTTTGCAATACTTTGGTATACAGAGGAGTTTGGTATCAGCTGAATGGCTGCAATGTGCCCAGGTTCTTTGGCTGCAATACAAGCCCAAATCATCACCCTCCCTTCTCATCTGCAAATTTGCAAGCCTATGCCTTGCTGCCATGATGTTTTTAGAAAGAAGAAGTTTTCTACCGGCAGCCCTGCCAAACAAGGCAATTGTAACGTCATGAAATTAACATTTAACATGCTAACTCAGGTCTGTGGAGCCTGGGATGTAGCTCTTGGGTTTTTTTTTTGAAACTTCACTGAGCATTCCATGGGCAGACTTTGTGGTGAATTTTTTCTGGGACATCCACTACTGGATATTGGCAACTCTCTCTTAAATGTTTTCTACTTGTGAACAATCTTTCCCACTGTAGAGTGATGAATTTATTTGGAAATGGCCCTTTAACCCTTCCCAGATTTCTGAGCAGCCACTAATGCCTCTTTAAGATCAATATTGACGTCTATCCTCCTTGGCATTGTGATAACACACATCTGTATAGAAGTGGTCACATTTGCTTCCGATCAAATAATCAAGTGTGTTTGATTAGCAGCATCTGGCTTTTACTTACCCTCATAATTCCTATGAAAGTGGTAAGGGTTTGATACCTTTTCTACACTTTGATTTTGTTTTGACATAGTCTTTGAAAAGTTGAAATGGTTACAATATGTAGTGTGTTCATTTGAGATAGTATTTGTTTAGTTTCAAGACCTGCCAAGGCCATATGATGATTTTTTTCTATAATGTCTTGATATGCAAAACGTTAGGCTTTCACATAACAGTATACTTCCCCCATGGTTGTGTTCTGTATGTAAGAACCCATATTTCTACTGAGCCATCTTCAAGCAGCACCTTGGCTTAATGTTTATCAGGATAGTATAATGATGGCATAATACATCAATCTTACCCAACTTTAAATTGCCAACTGATTAAGCAACCTACTGCCGACAGTTGATCAGGATGTTGTTAGCTTGCGCTCAATCTTCGTTATTTTCAGTGCTAAAAGCTGGTTGAGATTCCTGGAAAATTGGAGTGTAAGGTCAGAACTAGAAAGTGAAAAGTGTTGAATTTTCTATTGTTTTCTTAACATTGAACTTCAAGAATACATGCATTAATGCAGCTCTGCATTTATAATACACCGTTGAATGTGTATTTTAAAATGCCAGCAGTGAAGGTATTTGAGTTTGACTTACTTTACCGTTTCTTCCTCGTCCAGCCTCTCCCTTGAAAGCATTGGAAGAAGCTGATATCAAGTCTATCAGTTGTGTTGCTGTGCTCATGTTTAACCTGGAACATTGTAAAGGGTTTATTACTTGCTGTGCTCTCTCATCATTTCATTCTGCTGCTTCTCCTATCACTGTCCAATTATAGACCTGGGGGAGGACAAGGGACCTTTAAAGTCATCTGACCTGCCAAGATGGCGCTACTGTGGCCAAGCTGTGGAAATGTCAGAAATGAATAGACAAAAGTAAAAAATATTTTGGAAGTTAAAACAGCTCCCATATATATATTTTATCTGTGTATTTAGAAAAATGTAACTTTTAACTTTTCTGTCCCTTTTGTGTCTTCATTTTTTATTGTATGTATGAGGGCAGCTGTGGTTTTCACATGTGCTGGACTCTCATTACTTGGTGGAATGATGGAACTAGTAGTTTACCCAACAAGTGTAAGTGTAAGTTTAAGTTTGTTCTTCGCCTACAAATACCAGCAAATGCAGCTACTACAATAAGGACATTCACATACATCTCATCTCTTTATATGGTTTGCTTTTTGATTCATAAGAATGGGAAAATTTTGCAAAATTAAAACGAAGCTTGTGTTTTTAACATTTCATTTAGACTTTTACACTCTTTCTTCCACCTTGCTCTTCTTATCTATGTATTTCCTTCTTTCCTTTCTCTCTGATCACAGAGGATGTTTTCTGTGTCTCACTATGACCGTGTAAGGTAGGCATGGATGCAAATGCCAAGTGCACTTTGATATAAAAACTTGGTTCTGTAATGTTCCGTGACCCTGCATGTATGGTGACTGCAGCATGTTGAACAACACTAAGGCCAGTCTGCATGTAAGCTGCTCAACATAACTTAAATACAATTTTGGAAAACAGATACAGTAATGACAACACTGCTACTTTTGTATGGGGGTATCTAAGTTTTGCAAAGTGTTTGGTGCATGTAATGTTGATGTATATCCTCTGTAGTTATAAAGGAATATATTGAAATGGGGGCTTTATAGAAGAATCAAAGTTGAAAAGTAAAAATGTTTTAGGCAACAAGTGTTTAACTGTGCCTAAGCAGTATATACGTGAGAGTTAATGAGAATCCCCCATAACCCCTAACATTTAGATTGCCAGCCCCTATATGCACATTCTAAGGTAAGTGAGGGGAGAGCGGAAAATGGGTTTTTTAGGCCTAATGATTGTATTGTTACAACCCTTGGTTGCAATTATCTTCCATTAGCAGAAGTATCTCCAGAACCTAATAAAGACCTGTAAATTTAACTGTCTTTCTAGGAACCTCACTATCTACCCAAAATTTTACTTGAACGTCATATAAGACTCTTCTTAGAAAGAAAACTGTTATTAGTGGAAAGCATCCTTTCTTCTTTACAAGACATTCTCTCCTTTTATGAGAAACCCTAGAACTATCTGTAATGTGACTACATCTTCCGCATAACCCTGAGGAAGCCAAAAAGGAAGAACATGGTGTCGGGCTACAATACGTTTATTACTCTATAATATACTACACAATATAGAGACTGTATTGTCTAGTTTGGAAGTCCATATCCCATGATGTGTTAAATGGGTTTTTGGAGTAAACCTATTTGTTCTTTATACTTATACATTAAAAAAATATATATATTTTGTCTGTAAATCCTGTGTGCTAGTGCGCTTGATGGTATGTGAGCATGCCTATAGTCTTGTAGATGTAAATTTGAAGTGTGAGACCCAGGGAATGGCTGTCTCCATTTACTAAGAGACTTTGAGCAAGATTTGATGCTAACTGTTCTCTTTGCTGGAGGCACAGACATGAGAAAGCAAAGCCATGCCTCTCCAAAGGTGGCCAACCTAGATCAGTTGCAGCCAGATCACAGGCAATATTAGGGACTTGTTCTTTGCACTCTGTCTGCCGTACATTGGGACAATTTCCTGAGTTCAGTGCCTTGTTAAAAAAATTCAAAGCAGGTAGAGGGTTTATAAAATATAAAGAAAACTTTTGCAATCTTTTCTGAAATGTACACTGAACTATGTATGGGTAGCTCTCTGTATGAGGCTGGCATACCCCCGGCTGCTGGGGATAAATTAAAGCGTGTGCAGGAGTTACATCATTTCAGCCTGGTAAATTCATTTGACTGAAAACCCCAAACCTGGAAGAGGATTAGGTTAAGATGGCAGCACCAATGACAGAGCGAGGACAGGTGAGTGTATTTTATTTCACAGGGAATGTTATCTGTCCCCTCTGATAAAGGACCTGCCTGCTCAGTTTTATATTTTTTAACTTTAGTTCAGCTTTAAGTGTTTTGTAAATGCTGGAGTTGGTCTCTGCTCTTTTATGTCAGGTTTGTGCACCAGCTGTTCCTATTATGTGGGATTGTATTTATTTTATACAATAAAGAATATAACAAGATGAGCTGGAACAGGTGGGCAAGAGAACACCCCAACTGGCAGGAAGATTGCAGCAGTAGAATTTAGACAAAAAGTAAGACAGGGACTGACTCACAGTTTCCTATAACCAAAAATAAAATTTTTGGCCAAACTGACCCTTTTAAGCTTAGGAAAAAATGATCACTGATTTTAAACTTAAGCGGTTAAACATCCAGTTGTTAGGACCATTTTTGATCTAGCTAAATGTATTTCTTGATTTTCACTCATTTAATATTTGTTGCCCCAAAATGTGGTTTCCAGAATTACTATGGAAATGAGTTGACTCTTTAAGAATGTATGTCACATTTCTCAAAAATAAGGAGAAAATCTAACTCTTGGTGAATAGAATGATTTTTCGTGAGTATTTTCTTGCATGAAATACATTTATAAAATAGGGATGCCACAGAAAATGTAAAAAATTCATGTAAAATGGATGGTCTGTTCCGAGACTGTAGTGATACTTTACAGATATACAGCTGTGTCTATTGCACTCATTTTGATGCTGATGAATTTATTCAATTTGTTGCATGAAATCAGTTCTGATCTTCATTTTCTTGGTGTGCAAAGAGCCCAAAAGAATAGAAAACAAAATATTTGTAGTGTTTAGTGTAGTGTTTTTTTTTTGTGTGTTGCTGATAAATAATAGCATGCAATACTACATGTGATTTGATCACAATTTGTGTTAATGAATGCTCCGTGTAAGACGAACACAAGGACTGTAATACCAGAATGCACATCATGTCTCCTAAGCATGGCTACAATATGAGTTCCTTAATTCTTCTTATTTTATTTAAGCAGATGCAGTCATGTGATCTCTCTGAAAAGGATGACATTAACAAACTGAAGAGAGAAAGAGACGAGGCACATGTCCAGTTAAAGGTTCTAAAGGTAAGCCGGGAATATGAAAAAAGCAGCAGTTTTCAAGCTGATGTTATCAGATTCTATTTACAAAGGATCCCCTTCCCTGGGTTACAAAAATTAACCCAGGTCTTGGCTTACTTTCCTTAAAGAAACCCTGTTGCCAGGCTATTCATTTCATCATTAATCTTCTATGTGGGAAATATAACATAGTTTTTTTTTACTGCATTATTGTAAAATCTGTAAGGATGAAAAAAAGGAAAGTGCGTTACTGAGGCAGTAAGAGGGTAAAATATAATTTGAAGTTTGGCAGTTGTTGGCCTCTTAAATGCCCAACTTCACAACCAGTCTCTAATCTTCTATGTAAGGTCCAACATTTAACAGGAAACATCTGTCTAAACCCCTGACCCTCAGCCTGGGCAAAGATTCAAAGGTATCTAAACCCAACAAAAATGTTTGGCAAATACATGCAAAGCCTGCTAGTAACACAATCACCATCCTTCATCTATGGGGAAGTTGCATTGTCCTTTTAGGACAGAAAGTATGTTGGCATAGTAGATCACAGATAATTTTGGAAACAGGCATACCAAAATAATTTAAAATCTGTATTTAACAAAAAGCAGAAATAACTTTTTTCTAAAGATCATGTTTCTTTTTTCTACAGTTTTCAGTTTATTTTATACCCTTTTTACCTTCACTGTGTGGACAGTGAAGGCAAGCAGAGTTTCAGTATAACAGATACACTCTTTTTATCAGGTTTTTTTGGCTTTATTGAAAAAGCATGAAAAACAAAGTTGCATAGCAGTAACCAAAAATTCAATTGAAAGTGAGAAAACATTAATAATAAATGGCATGCAGTTCAAGGTAGAATTGTCATGAAAAGGATTTATATATAGTTGGTTGTGTCTCGTTTTGATCCTTACAGTGGCTTATAATTTCCGGTTTAACAGACACACAACGCCAAGCAGATAACTTTTATGTGATTGATGGTAATGAAAACTTTTCACCAAGCTAGAACAATCTATCATTACACATAACACCAGACTGAGAATAAATGAGCACATTCATTATGCCACCCATAAGATTTCATGAAGGGGCTTGTTTTAAACCTGCACATTTAGATAAGCATGCATGTTTATACTTTTATACTTTTTACTTCACCTTTAGCAAGCCCCCACTCAGCCACGGGAGACTGGTTGCGCCTCCCAGCACACGGTTGCTCCCAGGATTTAATGCACAAAGGATGGCGTCTGGGGATGGCCTGGCAGAAGACCAGGGCCCCACAGAACACAGCACAAGAAATACAAGGCAAATTCATACAAAGCCAAAGTCATACACGGGCAGTCAGTCCACCAAATGAAGTACAGAGGGAGTAGGCAAAAGCAGAGTCAGTGTGACAGGCAAAAGTTGGTCCAGGCTGCGTTTAAATAATGGGTCAGGAACAAGCAAAAGTCAACAACCATAAATCACATGAGAAACACACCAGCACAGATTGGCGCAGCTAAACTCTTTAAGAGGCTATAAAGCCCCAGCAGCCAATGGCAGCACAGGACTGAAATGAGGGTCTGCTCATTAGTCTCGGCACAATTCCCTTCAGCTGCACAGTGTCAGAGCAGGGGATGCTGAGAGACTATTTACATCCAAAGGAAACCTGGGGATGCCACAGGCTGTAGAACAGAGGGCTGACAGCTATTTACACAATATTTACACAATAGGAGGGGAGATATGGAATGGTGGGAAGTAGTTAGGGTTTTAAGAGACAAAAGAAGATGGGTAGGCAATTTTGAAAAGATGGGTTTTGAGTGCTCTTTTAAAAGAGCAGAAAGTAGGAGCAAGCTCAATAAGATGTGGAAGACCATTCCAGAGAGTCGGGGCAGCTTTAGAAAAGTTTTGGAGCCGTGCATGTGACGAGGTTATGAGTAAGGAAGTCATTGGTAGGTCATTGGAGGAGCAAAGAGAGTGTCTAGGGGGTGTTTTTTCTATCTGGTCAGAAAGGTAAGTGGGAGAAGAACTGTGGAGGGATTTGCAGGCAAAGCACAGGAGCCTGAATTTGATTCTAAGGTGAAATGGATGCCAATGAAGAGAACTACAAAGAGAAGCAGCAGAAGAGGAGCATTGGGAAGGATGGATGAGCCTGGCTGCAGCATTCATAATAGATTGTAGAGGAGAGAGTTGGGTTATTGAAATACCAGAGAGGAAGATGTTACAGTAGTCTAGAAGAGAGATTGATAATGCTGTGAATGATGTATTTAACGGATGGGATTCATCAATTAATTTTGATGTCAGTTCTGTGATTAATGAGGAAGCAGAGTTTGTGAAACGCGTCAAAGAAATGGGAACTGAAATTGTACTTGTACTTTGGCACATTTGTGATAAAGATATTATTCAGATTTTTAATGTATAAATAAATTATGGTTTTAAGAAAGATTTATGTGACACTGTGATTTGATTAAGAAAGCTGCCTTAAAATTCCTTGTTAATATATTCAAAAGTTATTCAACACAAAATACGTTAATTAAACAAACCATATCAACAAAGGAAAATGATAAAACGATCTTGACTAAGTCTTGATATCTTATATTGCCCTATTCATCTTCAGTGAAAGCTTGCAGTCCTTTGTAATATTTGTGAAAAAAGTTCTTTTTATATTTCTATTTTTTTTTATAGTTCTATTTTTTTTTTATACACTAATCTCAACCAGTCAGATTCTTACATGACCGTTACTGGCTCATTTGGGTCAAATATCCTTGGTATACTATTTTGTTAAAGGTACATTAATGTTTATTATATATTTTGTATATTACCAGCTGCTTTCTTTCCCAAGGCACCAACAACCACAACTTTCTTTTTATCAGGTCTCTCCCACCTGAACAAGTGTGGGAAGGAGGACACAGGATAGTCACAAGGGCACAGACTAGATCAGTCTTTCTCATTGTTTTTAAAATAGGGGAACCCTTTAAGAAAACTTTCAGGTCTTCAGGGAATCTCTTCTATAATTACTATATCCATAGCTCACAGTACATTAGTATGGTGATCAGTGTGAAGAATGTCTCCTACATTGTTGACCAGTGAGAGGAGTTTTACCTTTACAGATCCTTGGGGGGTCTCTTGCCCTGAGAGGCACAAATTGCTCATTGTTCATGGAACCCCTATCAACCTCTGAAGCAACCCTGGTTGAGAAATACTGAACTAGACTATTTATACGAATCTACGTTTGTTTTACCTTGAGCTGTGTTAAGCTCAAGACTGGATGGAGAGAGATAAAACTCCTTTGTCAGATAAAACCCGCTCCATTTTATTTATTTTATCTTTATCTGGAGTTCAGCCTCAAGTCCTGCCTAGCTTATCGTTTGTTTGCTCAAGGTTAAACTGACCTTCTTTGCAGATGCTCCAAGTATTAACATAAATGGTGCTTTTCCTTTTGTATTGGCTTAGGCGAGGTGATTGTTGTGCTGACATAAAATTAGTTATGCTGCATGTTAAAAATAGCATTTTTCTTGTTATCACTAAAGACAGTAGAAAGGTCATGGTAATATGAAATAATAATGGTACATGCCAGTCAAAATGGAAACACTGAAACTGCCTTCGGAGACCACATCTTACCTGCTTAGTAAATTGTGTAACTGGGCCAGTCTGCACCAATTACTATTGTTGGTTGTTGTTTTGATTTCTTTGTATGTGTGGAATACATAGGTTGTTACCGACACCTGCTGTAAATTTCTTGTCAATAGCCCCATTAGAAATATATTTATGGAAAAAACCTTGACCTGACCAATACTTATTTCCTGTATATGTATTTGGAGAAACAGAAAGGAAATATTGGGGGGGGGGGGGGAGGCTGATTTCACTGTGCTTGCGTGAGATCGGCATCGGCATAGAAAAAATGCCCGTTCTGCGCATGTCCAAGATCTCGGACAGAAAGAACACCCAGAGCCTCTCGCGATACCTACGTCACACATCCCGGGAGGCTCTAAGTGCTCCTTCTGCGCAAGCCTGAGATCTCAGACATGTGCAGAAGGGGCTGATGCTAAAAAGGGAAGGTGTTGCACTTAAAAAAAAAATTAAAAAATAAATAACATTTTACCTTTACATATTGTCTACCCTTTTATGTAAAATGAAAATGTTGAGATTAGGTACACTTTAAGAGATGGGTGGAGGAGAGGAGGGAAAATGGCAGTGGGATATTCATACACATCTATCTTTATGAAATGTATTGCAAGCTCTGAGATCTGAACAACTATTAGAGATAATAGTAAGAGTGAAAGAGCATTGAAAGAGTGAGGCTTTTAGGCAAAGCAGTTACAAAACAGGTAATTTATTGAAGTAAAAATACTAACATAGATCCACTAAAAACAAATTGTGTTGTCAAAGTAATTGAAATTGATTTTCCATAGAACAAAAGCGAAGATTTAATGTCTAACAATCAGGTAGGCTGAAGCCCGACGCATTTCGCCAAAGGGCTTCTTTAGGAGAAACCAAGGGATCAACCAAAGTAGATGTTCTGCTCAAACAGAATAATAAAATGGGATTGTCCCAGAATTGTGAAAAAATGGATATTTTGACATTTGTGGATATTGTTAGGTTGCTAAACTTTCTGCCAGTATTGTGGATAGTTTCCCAAATGGAATGGCCATGCTGCAGTGCAGGAGCAACCCAAGCAGAGGTTTCCTTTCATTCTACGGCAAACCCAGTTTCAATTACTTTGAAAACCCAACTTTGTCTTTAGTGGGACTATAATAGTATTTCTGCTTCAACAAAATTACCTGGTTTGTAACTTCTTTGCCTAAAAGCCTCACTCTTTTAATACTAATTGAGAATGAGTCATTCTCTATAATACTAGTGTCTAATGAACAAAATAAATTAAATGAATAATGAATTAAAAAAAAAAAAAAACGTTAAAAGTGAAGATTCAGAACACTATTTCATCCACTGCTCGGACTGCAGCCACACACAGGGAATTTAAGGCTGGTGATAGGCAGCAGAAAAGGAGTAACAGGTATTCTCAGTGTACTTTCAGGTATTCTCAGAGTGGAATTCTTAAGGTGCTCATATGCTCAGTTGTTCATATTCTAGGTTCTAAAAGGGTTATTTGTTGTATACCATTAGAAAATCTGTGTCTGCTTTGTAAGTTTTCACGGCATCATTAGCAGAAGAAGGAGAAAAAAGCTGATCACATCTAACAAGTTTTTTTATTTGAATGCTGTATATATAGGGCATTCAGTTTTTATACACGGTGTATTTTTAAAACACTAAGTTCTTTTGTGCCTGGTATTATTGGTAATCTGCATTAGTAGTTGCTGCTTTGTAGAGTAAATCTCAGGTCAAGGAGCACTTGGTGAGGCACTTAAGTTGAGCTGTAATGTACAGTGGCAGTAACAATGGTGACAGAAGAAATGGGAAACAGCAGCAAGGCCACTGAACAAGAGATACAATAGAGAGGAAAATGAAAGAGCACATTTACACTGGTCACAAATTCATCCAGTTATTGTTTTGTTTTTTTTTAATGTATCACAATCTTTTATTTCATAGTGCTTAAAAAATAACCAGATACAATTGTGCTTTTCATTATGTAGGCTTTTTTCTTTTTTTTATATAAATCTGGTGTAGCCTTTTTGACATTATTTTTAAATTACAGTTATGGCCAACTTTATTGGTATACTTACAACTTGATAAAGTGCATTAGGCCTCCTAAGAAGTGAATAAGAGTAAAGCAATTGTCCAATGTGCCTTTTTTATGTCACTGAGTAATATAAAGCATTTGTAAATCAGTATATTAGTGCCGCACATGTCCAGTGTCCAGCTTTTCCCTAACTCCTTTTAGCCTGCCACAGCACCCAGCACTTTTCAGTAGCTGCCTTGCAGACTGTTTTTCTACAGAGAAGACCATTAACCTAAGCAGATGCAGTGTCCTGGACAAAATTTGAACACGAGACCCTAGTGTTGCAAGGACCAGAGTGTGAACAACCATGATACCTATCTCCTTAGATCCGAAAAAATGAACCTCTTTCCAAACATGCATAATACAAGGACAGTGGAAATGGGACATACTAAGGGGGCAGGCATTAGAAAGTTGGATAAAAGTATAAGTGAGTAGTAGAACATTGGCACAATTAAAGTGGTTACTGGATACCTCTAGCACAAACAACTGGGGATACTAAATTTGTCACCCCAGCTTCTCACCATCAAGCTGATTCCAGCATTAAAAACCCAGCCTGAAACTATGAAATATATAAAAGTGTATGGACAAGGTACAATGCTTTTGGGAAAATGCTATTTGGACAGATGAGAAAACTGGAGCATGTTGATACATCAGCTTTATGTCCATACAGGGAAAAAATGGGTCATGATTTGGTACTTTACTGCATATGACTTGCTGTACAGCTTAAGGCACCCAAAAATGCCTAAGAATAAAACATTGAACTATTATGAAGTAGCCCACTATGAGCCCTCGTATGAATCGTGCTGAACATACATGGAAAAATGTGAAGCCTGTAGTTTGGAGAAAGCATCCTTGTTGAAAAGTACAGAGGTCTTAATAAGAGCTACAGGAATCATTTGTTTGTAGCAACTAAGGGTCCCTGGGAATTGTTTTAAAGGTTTTTCTGGGGTAATAAGATTGAAAAAGACTGATTTAGCCCATTTCAGCTTTTGAAGTTTGTTTTGAAATAAAACAAGTACAGCTGTAGTATGAAAAAAATGCAGGGGAGTAGAATGGCAAATATTGTGATACTCCTGGAATAAATATCCAAGCACCATTGTTACGCTGGAAGTTCTGAAAGCTGTGATGATGGTGGTAACATAAGTGCTTTATTAAATAACCACTTGTCACTTCCTGCTGATTTTATTTATCAGAAATCAGAGCCGTGTAGAACCTGTAGAGATGTGTCCGTCATCATGCAAGGGCAAATCTACAATCTAAAATACTCATGCCTTCAACCTTTCCAGCCTAATGATCCTTTGCCTTATAGTTCACTGTTTCCAAAGTCCAGAGTCCTTGAGGTGGCAATGCACAGAGAATAAATCATATTTTTTAAAAAAAACATTGTAAGGTAAAAAAAATAAGTACCTAACTTTCTGGGTGGAGAAGTTTGAAAGAAGCCCCATAGACATATATGGAGATCAGATAAAATGACATTAGGAAAACCATCATCATATGTAGCTGAAAAACGTGGATGTGTATTTCTTTTATATTTAGTGGCGTTTTTTGTCCAATGTGTAAATGTAATATGTAATGCACCTTTTTTTTCTATTTCTTTCCAGGAACAGCTCATGCAGTCGGAAAAACAGAACAGTCAGCTTTCTACCGAGCTTACGAGCGTAAAACAGGTGGGTTAGCAGTTTGTGAGTTTCTGTATAATTATGACTAATTTCTTCAGCAGCAATGTGGAGCTGGGGCAGCATTTGCCATTTTGCTTGTGTAAGATGTCCCTGGTATTTAAAAGTTGTTCATTAAAACATAAAGTTCACCTTTATAAAGGCTTGTTTAGACAGTTTGTAAAGTAAGTGGTTTTTCTGATGTTTTACTACTTAGAAAATGGAAATACCACGGAGTTAGGAGTTTAGCAGTTACATTGTGGTTTTCATTGTGTGTTTCTGAGATTCTAAAGCTGCGTACACACGGCAAATTTTTCTCGCCCGATAATCGGTATCGGCCAATTATCGGGCGAAAATCTGCCGTGTGTACAGTCGGTCGTCGTCCATCGTCCGACGACCGTCCTGGCGGATCCATGGACGATGGACGACGACCGATCCTAATGAAAGGGAAGGGGAGAGCGCGCAGCAGGGTGCCGCTCCGTCGCTCTCCCCCTCCCCTCTCCATAGAGCATGAACGGTGCTGTATGTACAGCATCGTTCATGCATCGTGCAGTCTTTTCTCGTTGGAAAGGATCGTGAAAGATCCTTTCCAACGAGAAAAATTGCAGGTGTGTACGCAGCTTAAGTGCAGCATCTTTTGATTGGTCACTTTCTTGACCGATTCCAAATGAACACGTACCTTATTTACTTTATCTGTCCAATTAAACAGCCTGTGCTGCTTCAGTACATTTACCCAAGGGATATTGGGGTCACATGTCAGGACCTGGACAAATACAACTTTGCTGCTGTATTGATGATCCTACTTGTTTTTGGCTTATTACATTGTATCCAACAGGAAACAAAAAAATACAGCTGTTTTTCCTTTTGAGTAGTCTTTTCAAGTTTTTTTGCAAGTCAACTTGAAAACGAAGGACTGGTTATGAAACAAAAAGTGAATTTGTAAGCAGTGTTTAAAAGACTGATGAAAGCACAATTACAAGACGAAGAAGCTTCCAGTAAAATACATGTTGCTTTTTTTCTTCCTTTTAGGAAGAAATTCTTTGTTCATGTTGTTTCAGATTGTGAAGCCTCCACTTCTATTGTACAAACAAAACCTGCAATGGCATTTAGTATTTCATTGTGTTCAGTTTTTCTTTCTCGTTTCAAGTAATTTAAAGCTCCCTTTGCACTACTGAGTAAGGTTACCTTATTTTTTTATGGCTATTCTCCTAACACAAAAAGCTGGGCAAAAAAGTTAGTAGATAATTGTACTATGACCCCAAGTTTTGGCTTCAGGGAGCTTAACCAACACCAGCATTTTAGTGGAGATCCTGGAAAATGCCAGATATATTTTTAAGGTGCTTCTGCCTTCTTATTGATAATTCATCAGAGGTGGCATCCCAATCTGTTGACTGAAGCTGGAAAAAGCTGGGTATATTAAGAAACACTTTTTTTCCCACAATGGCTTTTTAAAAATATTGTTAGTGTCTTGGTTTGGAGTGAAAAAAAATTACCTTGCATTTTTGGTGGCACTTTTTAAAGAGAAAAGGAATTCAAAAAACAATTGGACACAAAACCTGCAACTTAGTTTAGAAATTGGGGGGGGGTTGTACATGGAGTTCTTCAAGAATAAAAAAGACAATAAATAACTGAGTACAACAGATTCCACTTATAATATAACGGCTGAATGGTTGGCAAGCACTCTGGCCTTTGCAGCACTATGTCTATGCCAGGACACTATCTGCATGGAGTTTGCAGGTTCTCCCAGTGTTTACATGGGTTTCCTTTCGGGTACTCTGGGATCCTTCCACATCCCAAAAACATGCAGTCAGGTTAATTAACCTACCCTCAAAATTGTTCTTAGACGGTGGTAATTATATTTGACTATGGTAGGGACATCAGATTGTGAGCCCCTTTGAGGGACAGCTAGTGATATAGGCTTTGTAAAGTGCTGCATAATATGTCTGCGCTATATAAATACTAGTTATTATTGATTCAAATTTCAATATTTGGCAATGTAAACTGAAAGTTTTTAAGACTAGAAGAGAAAGAAGGGGACTCAAAGAAAGTTGCAGTTTCCTTTTTAGCCTTGAAACTCCACCTAAAAGTGGGTCCAGTTTGAATTTCATTTGCACGTGAAGATATTTATCTGCCTATATACGGTTTGTGCATATTAAAGTATGGAAACTGAACGCCTATATTTTCTCTAATAGGCCATTTAATTGGGGAGAAAGTTTTCTTTTGTGAATTAACTGGAAATGCATCTGGCAAAATACAAGGCTATAGGCAATTAGTACATGAAGTTTATTAAGTTGCCGTGTAACTTCTATCTTTAAACCATTTTATTTTGTTCTCAATTAAGATTTATTGTTAATTTAGGTCTTACTGAAGTCCTGGTTCCTTTCATCCGCAATGGATTGATTTAGTTAATGCTTCCTGCATGTCTGTATGGCTATATTAAAGGGCACAGACACTATCCAAGCGGTATGCTCATAGTGACATCATAATACGAGGGGGTGCTGAAAAGTTCCTGGCTTTACCCAGAAAGAAGAGAGCCAGAGTTATGAAAATAACACATTTATTCAACATATTCCCCCCTGGGACTGATGCACTTGGTACAGCGTAGTTGCAGCTTTTCTAGACCGCTCAAATAAAAGTCTTTTGGTTGGGCCGCTAACCAACTCTCAGCATCATCTTTATTTCAAAAATGTCCTCAAAACGTTGCCCCTTCAGGTGTTTCTTCAAATTCAGGAACAAAGTAATGGTCCGAAGGGGCCAGGTCAGGTGAGTAGGGGGAATGGTGGACCAGTTGGAAACCCAGGGTGTTCAACCTGACAGCCACAACATTGGATGTGTGCGCTGGTGCGTTGTCCTGCAAAAAAAGGATCCCTTTGGTCAACTTTCCTCGGCGTTTCGTCTCAATTGCCTCCTTCAGCCAGTTCAGGGCGTTAGCATAATACTGTCCGGTGATACTAGAGCCCTGAGGTAGGTAGTCCACAAACAATATACCGTCTTTTCCCAGAAAACTGACGCCATGACTTTTTTGGCCGATTTCTGGGTTCGGAACTTCTTCGGCTACAGGGACTCGCTGTGGGGCCATTCCTTTGACTGTTCCTTGGTTTTCAGGATCATAGATGTAGAGCCAGGTTTCATCCTCAGTCACTAACCTAGCCAAAAAGTCCTGTGCAGCTTCAATATGTGCCAAAACGGCTTTAGATGCTTCAACTCGTTCCTTCTTCTGATCACTGTTCAAACATTTCGGTACCCAGTTTGCTGAAAGCTTTCGCATGTCTAGGATAGTGCCGATAACAAACCCAACACGCTCCCGTGAGTCAAGTATTTGGGCTATCTTTTTTGCGGATATTCGCCGGTCCTCAATAATCAGCTCATGGACAGCATCGCAGGTTGCCGGGTCAGTTGAGGTTGGGGGCTGCCCACTGCGTGGCTCGTCTTCATCGGTAAAATGCCGAGTCTTGAAACGAGATATCCAGGTTTTGACAGTGCTGTAGGAAGGACACTTCTCCCCAGTGTTTGTGACATCTCAGTGTGAATGTCCTTTGCTGACTTTCCCTGGAGAAACAAAAACTTTATGACAGCCCGTAACTCCAACGACTTGAAACCTGCTTGTGCCTCTGCCATCACAGCTTCTCACTGAAAGATAAAACAGTTTTAAGAATCACAAAGACCTGATATTTGCACAGTTACATACTAAGATATTAGGCTGTCATATGCCCTTACATTAATTTTTCTATTTCATCTGGAAGGGGGCAAAGCCAGGAACTTCTCATCCCCCCTCGTATAATGTTTATTAGAACATTGAATTATCAACCTAGTACCAATCTGAGGATACAGGAACTATGTGGTTGTAAACATTTCTTAGTTTAAATATATCAAAGCTGATTTCCATCAAAAAATCACAAAATTGAATATAATAAAACAAAAAGTGATATGAAAGTATATTTTTCCTGTGCTACATCAGAACAATCTTCAGTTTTCTAGGTCATTACTCAGAATGACTGTACCTTTTTCAGCTAAGCCTACATTAGAAGTGCACAATTCAATTTGAATGCTTTGCTTTCAGTGTTCCAATAAAAGTTTTGTGCTGGCAATGATTTGTCATCACATGGAATCCACAAGAGAATATGGAGAACTTCAGACAATTTTTCTCCTAGATATTATCATAATTTATATATATTATTATTATTCCCCAATGTTATATGGTACATTTTTTTTTTACTTCTTTTCTGGTCAGTTTGTGTTTGTGTGTGTGTGTATGTATATATAATCTCAAATTAACAAGGCAAATAAACTTCCTTAGAAAGAAATATACTTTTCTTAGAAAGTTTATTTGAAGATAAGGTATACCAGTCTCATTTTATGACTCATAAATCTGCATGTTTTCTAAGGTTAGCCATAACAGGGCAGTCAGGAGAGCGAGGTAAATATTTTATTGAGGTTTTATTAACGTATTAAAATACTCTTTTACCTAATAGACCTCGATAGCTCTGAAAAGTGTTATAAATATTTTCAAATATAGGATAGACTGGCCACAACCCTGACTTATGGTTTAATAATAGCCCAATAAAGCAACAAAAAAATATTTCTTTAGCAGCGCAGGATGTCCTTTATCTGATGTCCAGCATCATTCATCCTTTTTGCTCTGAGCCCTATCCTGGTCCCCTGCACGTAAGGGTCAATAAGCACTTCTTGCTTGCAATATTCCAACATTTTCAATTCTTTTTCTTGTCTTCTTTAGAAGTAAACTTTAGCAGTGTTCTTCCCCAGAAATTTTCTTAAGCGGACTGACCCCTAACATCTATAATGCAGTAAGCTTTCTATTGCTCTCCTAAATTTAGTTTCCATTTTCTAATACCCACCTCTTTCGTATGTCACATTTTTTCATTGTCCCTGTATTATGCCCCAGCTGTTCAGTGCCCCTGTTCTGTGACCCCGGTTTTAAGTGACAACTCAAAGTGTGATCTGGAGGCTTCTAAGTTTTCACTGAAACTCCTGAAACTGATCCTGCTTGCGGCTAGGATCACACTTGCTAAGTCTTGGAAATCCAACACGATAGGTTTGGGCCCTTTCCTCGCCAACATGTATTGGAATATGATTAATGACAGAATGACACATTCTACAAAATTCATTGGAGAAATTGGACAAGATCTGGGACTGGTGGAAAAGATTAAGATCCACCACTACAGATAAATGAAGTAGCTTTAATTTGGAAACAGGTTGTTTTTCCCCCCCCCCCCGCCTGTTTGTTTTGTCTGATCTGTTCTGGTCTTGTTTTGTTGTGTTTATCTATTCTCTGTTGTTATTTGGATGTACTGATGTAGATTCAGGTCCAGTAAGAGGTCAGTAGTCATATTAACATCCTGAACATATCTTATGTTTCCTCATTCATGTTGTTCTTCATTGCTCTGAACCTTGCTAAGGTTTTGCACAGTTATTATTGCTGACTGATTTTATTTGTACACAATTGTTAAAATGTTATGTCCTTCAGTATTTCTATGTAAAAATTGAAAAGTAAAAACAAATATTGAAATTTAAAAGGGGCAGCAGAAAACACTGATTAGGAATTACTATGAGTTTATGTCTGTAAATATTAAAGTTTTGGGTCTGACCAAGGCATTTTAAGATGTGATGACTTTTTCAGTTGAAATAAGTATGAATATACTCGAATATAAACTGATCTGAATTTAAACCTGGACACCTATTTTGTACTCCAGTATATACAGTATATATGATATTTATGGTAAAAGTTATTTATGATGAAACTTTGCCATATTTCGCACACCACCAACAAGAAGAAAATCATTAAGTTCAAAGACTGCTGTTTTCCTAGACTTTAGTCACAAAAAGAGTTTTTAGATGAAAGTTCAACTTTAAAAATAATCGTGATGGTAATAATTGTAGTAATACTTCATGTTCAACCCTTACAAGTGAGCAAGTATCTTTTTCTTTATTTTTTTCCATTGATTTCCAAGAGACTAATTGGCTTGAAGAGCTAGGTATTTTGTTTTCTATTTCTCTTCGTACAAGAGCCAGATGCATTCCCAAGTATAGTCAGTGAAGATGCTTTCAACATTTTCATCTAATAAAAATGTCCAGAACATGCTGTCTTTATTCACCGTCAATAACCTTCTGCCAATTCATATTCTAGCATACTTAAACCACCCGATTGTCACTTGTCTTTACCTGAAGTGAAAATCGTGTTAAAAAGGGTCAGGTTAAATTTGACCGTTCTATCCAATATCTCACATTCAAATGATTATTCCAGCAGATGAAAGGAGCCGCGAGAAAACTCAATACCCTGCTGTAAAAGCGTCAGCTTGTTCACTGCTCGATACACACTAGCTTTTCTAGAGTGCTCCTACAGGTCACAAGTGTTTGGGAGCGCTAGTTCTATTAAATTTAGCTTTTTATTTGTTCAATAAGAACCTGTCCTCCTGTTTTAATGAAGCATGTGAAACATTTTCTATAGAATCATCTATCAAAAATAGAAGAACCCACCGAATATCGAAAATAAAGAACCCACCTGGTTATAATTTTTTTTATTTTTAACATTTAGTTCTGCTTTACGGATTAGTGTTCGATTCAGCAGCACATATACTCAAATTGGAACGATACAGAGAAAATTAGCATGGCCCCTGTGCAAGGATGACACGAAAATGTGTGAAGCGTTCCATATTTTTACTCCCCCAGCAGTGCTCTTCACTTTTTACATGACTTACTAATGACTTCCTCACTCAGAACCTTGTCACAGGCACGACTTAAAGACTTTTCTAGGGCTGCCCTGACTCTCTGGAATGGTCGTCCTCGTCCTATTCGGCTTGCCCCCACTTTCTGCACTTTTAAAAGAGCCCTTAAAACCCATTTTTTTCAAACTTGCTTATCCATCTTCTTCTGTCTCTTAAAACCCTCACTACTTCCCTCCAATAAATATCTTACCTCCTAGATCTCCCCTCCTTCCCCCACCTCCTAGATTGTAAGTTCTTCTGAGCAGGGTCCTCTCCTCCAGTGCGATTGTTTGTATCTGTCTATCATTTGCTACCCCTATTTAATGTACAGCACTGTGTAATATGTAAATATTGTTCATAAAAATAATGCCTGATTTTTTTAAAAGCTCTTCAAAGGCTGGAAAGGATACAAGGGTGATCCAGCAAACCTGAAATAGATCTGGTCCAGGATTTAAAATATTTGCTAGCAAATGACTTTGATGAAATCCATTCCTTCAGCTTCACTGATGATTGTCTATCCTCTCCATTCCCAATGATTCAGGTTTTTGTGGCTTGAAGATGCTTTGGTTTTGAAGTCACTGATCCAAAACAGATATAGATTTAGGCAACACTTTTCCGACACTCCTTTAACATGCTTCTTCAGTGCCTGTGATTAAATTTTTGATTTAGGTTTTGAAGTCAGACACTGGTTAGTGTTAAAGTTTGGTTAAAGTTTTTTTTTCTTTCATTCCCCAACCGACCTTTCCTAAGCAAAATGTAATTTGTTGATTTTTTTTTCCAACCTTGTTAGTATTAACCTAAATAAACTAAAATATACTGCCCCTGTAAAATAAGAACCTTCTGGTGCTAATGAGGAATCTGTGGTAGAAGTCAAAAATTTGGGACATTTCAAATTTATATGTCCCCACCGCACACATAAATAACATAGAAGTCAGCAGGAGGAACCAGTGCAGTGTAGATCACAAGAGATCAGCACCCTAGGAAGCGTTGGTCTTTGCAAACTTCAGCTATTTTTATTTGGACTTTACTATAGTTGAAAGTCACTTTAAACTACCACTGGGGATGTCTAACATCATTTTGTGCTCTCCGTTTCTGTTTAAGGTCTGAACATGCATTTCCCCTGATCTATTTATTGAAAAATCTCCCATTAAAAAAAAAAACTTAGTGGTAAAAATATAACCCCCTTTTTTCCTGTTAGACATTCTTTGGATTATTTTGTTTTCCTTGTTTACAGCTAACAGTGTGGTTACTTTAACATGTCAGTAAGGATGAGTGGCCACAAAAATACCTGTATTTTGGAATATCAGAGATGCAAAGAGGACAGGTAGCATAGGTTTGCATGGTAACGTTAAATTAATATCACATGAACCTGTAGGCACAAAGCTAGGTGGCACCTGCAACAGCCCTCTTCTGGAATTATCTGTGTTACATAGAATGTTTTATTGTTGTCTTTGGCCTCATTAGATTACTGTGACCTTAAATAATTTTTATGTATATATGTTTATATATATAGCTGTTAACTTAAATACAGAAAAAAAGTTTCACTTTGCCACTACTGCTTAAGCATAAGAACTTCTGTGTCTAATAATAAATGCTGCGTTGTGCTTAGGCACTTTGATGGTCTCCATGAGAGAAGTAAAAATTTATTTCCTGTCACCTTGCATTAATGCTTTATAACAAGACCACAGTTACACTGTAAAAGTGTCAGCTAATAAAACAGAAGCTTTATTAATATGAATAGCAGTTCCCGTCCCACCTACCCCTTTTTTTCTGACATGTTTTGCTCTGTATGGGGCAGTAAACCTGTGAGAATAAAATCTATGGAGACTTTTGTTTCGAACTTCTCCTTCGATGAATGCTGGGATTCATGATTCAGTACTTTTTGCAGTGCTGATCTGAATCAAGCATACAGTTCAGTAGTTCAGATTTTTATGTTACTGTTGAATGCTTGGCAGCCAGGCAACCAAGGTTTTCATTATAATATTCTCTTGTGCCAAAAAAACTCTGTATGTTTGGACCCATCCATGAAGAATTCAAACACTCTTTACACTTGCTTTTTTAGGGTCTGGCCAAACCATGAGCTTCATCCTTTAGTATACAGGGGGGATATTTGTTCCTGAACCCAACCTATTAGCTATGACGTTTACATAAGTGCTGCTTTCCTGGAAAGGTCCCTGCCTGGTTGATCAGAAGAGTATGCTCATCACTCTGGCAGCTACCATTAATATCATACATGTTTGTTTGCAACTTGTATGTTTGTGTTTGGATACTGTATTTATACTTTTTGTGACATTTACATATATGATGGTTCTTTTTAGATGTATACCACCACCAATTCCACCATATTACCAAATATATTGTTGCAACGCTTCAGAGGAAGCAGATTAGCCCTGCAAAACGCATCAAGTGATCTCTACATTCTTGGTTGTAGATTTGTGAGAAAAATGTAGAAATTTCTGGTGGTAGTAGTGCTGTTGTCTAGTGGCCATAGAGGCCTTTTTCTCAATTATTATTATACAGTAATTATATAGTGCCGACATATTAAGCCGCGCTGTACAAAGTCCTTGGTCATGTTATTAGCTGTCCCTTAGAGGTGCTCACAATCTAACGTCCTTAACACAGTCTACGGTCAATTTTGGAAGAAAGACAATTACCTAAGTGCATGTTTTTCCTTGTGATTTTCCATGTTTGTATTTTTATTGATGTATAAATCATAAATATCTGTTTTTAGAAAACTTTATTGTTTTAAGCACCTGGTTTTAGGTCCCTTGGAAGCTCCCTTGTTCCATATAGGGATCCATCCTACTTCTACTTCCTTCCGTCCATTCTAATGCTGCAGCCCCTGCAAAAATTTTTATGCAAGACATTCAGGGGTATGGGATGCATGTTCTCTTTCACCAGCAGTGTTCTTCCATTCATGTTCTTCCATTAAACATAATTGTACCTTACTCAATATGTGATTCATTTTTCACTTATATTTGGATGTTGAATGTTAGCTCAGTAGAGCTTTGTCTAGCTTAGGATGTTAAAACTCTATTTTTTAACTCTATATTTTTTTTAAAAAATGTTGTTGCCTAAAAAACCCGCTCCTATCCTTGTTTTCTCTCCTATTTGCTTACACACATTTAAAGCTTGGCAACTATCACCAAAGAAAGAAAAAGCCACACACTGGAGTTCCCTTAAGCTACGTACACACGTCAGATTTTTATCGCCCGATAATCGGCATCGGCCAATTATTGGGCGAAAATCTGCCGTGTGTACAGTCGTTGTCGTCCATCGTCCGAAAGACCGTCCTGCCGGATCCACGGACGATGGACAACAACCGATCCTAATGAAAGGGAAGGGGAGAGCGCGCAGCAGGGTGCCGCTCCGTCGTTCTCCCCCTCCCCTCTCCATAGAGCATGAACGGTGCTGTATGTACAGCACCGTTCATGCATCGTGCACTCCCTTGTCGTTGGAAAGAATCGTAAAAGATCCTTTCCAACGACAAAAATTGCAGGTGTGTACGCAGCTTTACTTTCCAAGTTAAAAAAAAACTAAAAAGGACTGCAGGAGAAAAGCAACAATGTATCAAACAATGAAAAAGCAAAATTGTATTTGTTTTTGTATTTGTATTTTTGGTAATAATGGTGCTTTAATGAAATAAAAATGCATTGATTAGGGTTTATATCTGGGGCAAAATATTGGATACCAAACTAAGAATTAACAGAGATGGATATGCATAACTTCTTTCTCGTTGTCATCCTCAGGAAGCTAAAGCCGCCATTGAAGAAACTAGAGCCCTGCGCAGTAGAATCCACCTGGCTGAAGTGGCGCAGAGACAAGCGCATGGTGTAGAGATGGACTATGAGGAGGTTATCCGCCTCTTGGAAGCTGAAATAATGGAGCTGAAAGCCCTGTTCGGTGAACACTCCGACCAAAGTAAAGTAAGCCGAAAAGCCATCATTTGTTACCATGGCTGCCTCCGAGCAGTCATGTGACCCCAGCTTTCGCCCTTTCAGTAAAGTAGGTCAGCATTTGTCTTGTATTATTCAGTGATGTGCAGCACTGAGGAGGGTGTGGGTGTAAAAATCCTTTCTTTCAGAAAAACTAGAATATGTTTGTTCACAGCATGGAGAAGCAGGAGTCTGCATGGATAACCAGATTATACAGTAAAGTGCACCTGTCATCTTGCAGCAAACGCTATGCTGTGATAAACATTAAAGGGAAAAGACTTGGCTACACTGGATGAAATGATGGATAACTTGTCTGTATATTTACCAGGCTCAACATGTGGTATTCCCTTGGAGCAGGACGATTGTAAGCTGTAGGATGGCTTTGTGCATTATCACTACAGCTGTATGAAAACATGAGCACTGAATTAGCCAACTGCATCTCACTGTCCACTCTGTTTCAGTGGACCATACACTTCAAGGAAATGTTTTTGTTGTTCTATTGTAATCATGATGTAGGGAAAATAATTGTATTACCCATAGCAAGAACAAATTAAATTTCAGCAGTAGGGATTTTTTTGCTATCTGTGAAACTTTGCAGATTACCTTTCACTTTTTTCAGCAGTAAGCTGGTTGTAATCACAGGCTGAATCTCTTCATCAGGAACTTAAGAGTTATGGTCTTTATTTTAATGTTTAACTCCAGATTTGAGTTCTCTCCTTTTAGTATTCTGCCCCCAGGGGATTTAGGAGTTAGGTTCGTCCTGGTGTCTGCAATAGTTGCTGGAATCACAGGGTGGTTTAATAACATACTTTCAGGGGGTTGGTCATTAAATAAAATGTAAATTTTTTAGGTAGAAAGGAAGCGTTATAAGGTAAGCATATTTGCCTCCTTTGGGTTGTGTAAGAGGACCTGTACTGTAGTAGTAAACCTAGCATCAGTGCTTGCTTTTAAACATGTTTTACTGCATCTTTTTTGCATTTTCCAAGGGGTTGCAGGATGAGTCAATGGCAGTTTAAAGAGAACCAGTCAAAGATGGGTATATGTTAAAATCTCCACCTGAAATGTATTAGAGTTTATCTTAGCTTCTAGCCTTTATTTGACTTTTGATTGGTTATTTGAATTGTTTATTATTCCTGTTAAGCCTAAAGGTCAACCCGTTGTTGGGTTGTAAAGCCCTCGATGAGGCTGTCCTATCTCCAGCTTGAGCCTATTGTTAATAGTCACACTAGATACAACACGGTGAATAACCCAGTAATGGGACTTTAAAAGCCAATTGATTCAAACTTAGAACTAAATAATAAAGTGAATAAAAGCTAATTATTTAATACATCATTTCATAAGATTAACAACTGGGATGCATAAAAACACTACAATTATAATTTTCACAAATAATCAATATTAAACATCTTTATACATATATAGAACATTTTCTCCAAAACTACATACAACTATGAAATCATTTGATTTTATCTTTCCTCTTTTAATATTCAACAATCATGAGTATATACAAGGGATCCTTTGGAGTTTGTCACCTGTCTTTGCTGCCTTCCTCAGCTTGTCCTAGTACCATACAATGTGAAAGAGATTCACGGGTGACAATTGGCATCCAGAATTTTATGAGTTGAATTTCATAGTTGTATGTATTTTTTTATATATATTTTAATATATATATATATATATATATATATATATATATATATATATATATATATAAATAAAGTAGTTTATTAATGATATTTTGTTGAAATCATAGATCTCCTTTCTTTTCCTGAGGAAGCAGACTTGGACTCCGCAAATGCGTTGAAAGTAGGAACATCTTTTGGTGTCTGTGAAGGAGATGTAAATATTGGTTTAGTGTTTTTATGTATCCCAGTTGTTATTCTTATGACATGGTGTAATAAATAAAAGGTGCTTTTATTTATTTTATTATTTAGTTCTAAGTTTAAATCAATTGGCCTTTAAAGTCCTGTTACTGGGCTATTCACTGTTTTGTCTCTGGTTCTATTGAGGATATGGCCATAACATATAACGGGATCTAAATACTTTTCCAATAGTCACACTATGCTGGATGGTAGAAGAGAGCTAAAGAGTTTTTAATTTCTTTTGCTGTAACTTTGATGGCATATATGACTGGCTTATGAGTGTCTGTTACCAGCAGTAAGTGCAGGCAGGAGTAGGGGACTGTCTCTGTAGGGAAACTTGCACCCTCTTACTTCTGTGTACAGGGAGAAAATAAAAGTAATCCAAAGAGGTGAGGCTTTATTATTAAAACAAGTCAAATTTGGAGATTCAAGGTATGCAAAATATCTTCTCACACCTAATATGGGGGAGTGTGGTTTAAGTAAAAATTCTTTACAATCGAAAGAGACAAAGCAAAGCACAGGCAAATTGTGGGTTCCCCAGCCATCTTCTTTTACAGCCTAGTGCAGTAGCGTGTAAGGATGGCCCTGCACAGGGGAATCTCCAAATGGTGCAATTGTCTTTCTGCATCTGAATTGGCTACCATATAGACTTGCCTGGAGCAGAGGCTATTCCCATCCCACATAGAGGAATGCTCGGTGACTTTGAAACTTTCTGCATGCCATAATGAACGAGGACCTTAAAAGGAAAGGGCTTATCATGATGTGTAATTAAAACTTTAATGGCCAGAATGTATAAAACAGTTCTGTGGCCAGCCATATCTCCAAATATTATCAGACCATGTCTTTTTCTCACAAAGCAGTTAAAAACAGCTATGCTACAGTTCAAAGCTAAAACATTTGTATGAGTCATAAATGTTTCTGTCCTTTCTTCACCTACACATTCTCAGGTTTTTAACAGATTTTTTGTTTCTTCTTCAGGATAATGTGCAAGATTTAAAACGCAGAATCACTGTCCTTGACTGTCAGCTGCGCAAATCAGAAATGGCACGCAAAACCTTTGAAGTGTCCACACAGAAACTGCTGCAATTTGTAGAGGTGAGGTATTGTCATTCAGAAAATATAAAGTAAAGTCTGTACAATATGAAAGTATGGTAATTCTTTATACAGTGATCCCTCGTTTTTCGCGGTTAATGGGGACCAGAACCTTCCGCGAAAGCTGAAAAACCGCGAAGTAGGATTTGCCCCTAGGAATTTTCGTGTATGCAGGTACAAGAATGTTTTAAATATGTAAACAGTATTTATACTTTACAAGTTATCGCCAACACAACACTAAAATACAGTATGCGAGACAGTCAACATCATGGACAAGACTGGCGAGATACAACAAGAGAAGATGCTAGGTGAGGCTGCGATGATGCGCAGACAGTCAACCCACAGGGATAAATCCACTCGTACTCTCATTGGTGGATGTCGCACCGGAAACCAATCACGCGCCTTTATGAGAGCCCGTGGTATGTACTCTGAGTCAACTCATCTCCTTGTTTGACATGCAGGGATCCTTCTCTCTCGTGCATCAACATGAAACAACGCTCCTTTCCACAATGTGGCTGCCGACATGATTGTATTTTTTCATTTTTATTTTTTGATGAATATTTTGGAAAAACCCGCGAAGCACTGAAGCCGCAAAACATGAAACGCGAAGTGGCGAGGGAACACTGTAGTAAGTACGGTAGCTGTTGAGATTCTAGGCAGCTGGAGGGATTGTAGGACCTGCCATTGCTAACTTTATTTTTAAAAGCAAACTATGCTTTCCCTTAGGATTAGGTTTATCCCATCTAATCCATTATCAATGGCCCACACACACTGTGCAGATTATTTCTGATGCTGACTTCTTCATATTCTGCATGCTTGTTGCAGACTGTTCAGTCCCTGTAAATTAAAGCAAGGCTACAGATAACTGCCGAAACTTACCTGTTATATTATTCATGCCATTCCTCCTGTTTTACCACCTAGCTGTACCTGAGACACTGAGGTACATTTACTAAAGTAGTTGAGAATATTAACACTATAGCTGTGTGATTAAGTCACATTGTTACATGTACCAAATAAATGGATAAACAGAGATTTGCTTTTTAAATAGAGGGAAAGGATAATTGTACTAATACTTATAACTAATAATGCTTTAGATACATTAGAATGTTTTGTTCTGATTTTAATTTTATTTAAAAAAAAAAAAAATTAATTACCTTCAAAATAAAATTTCCACTATGGTCCCATAGATCCTGATCTAGTTTGAAATATAATGGCAATTTAGCTCTTCTGCAACGGTGACTTTATTTTTTTTTTTTTTTTAAATCCCAATGAAAGCTGAAAGCATTGGTTAAAGGTGTCAGATGGATAATCGTATATGCTTTTTCCAGAGCTGAGAAGGGTATTGGCTTTCATAATGAGAAAATGGACTTTGTGTTGGCTCCCTGCAGCTGGCATGTCACAGTTCTAAAATGAATAGCAGTAACAGCGGGAGCCAATGGCAGGAAATTGTCTGAGCATCTTTTTCAAGAGGCGCCTTCATATATTTCCTGCAGGAGATGAATGGGAAAGGTCAGAATAATGCACCCACAGGTGATGATCGTGACGACAAATCATAATGCAGCTTTGCACTATAAAGAGATTTCGTTTCAGGGAATATATTTTACTTAACCTCTTCCTAAATATATGTGCAGATGTGATCTGCATAAAGTAAACAATCATTTGCGTTGTATTAATTTAAATTTTGCGGATTTCCAATGTTATGTCCATTTATAAAATACTTCTGATCTTTTAATACTGTCGATGAGTTTCCAATGTGGATTTCTAAATTCCAGGGTGTTTGTAAATCCCTAATTTAGTATCAACACAGTGCCTTTGGTGCCCTAAAATCTCAGGCATGTCAGCCCTGACCAGTTCCAACAGATAATTGGGTATTTTGGAAGTAAAGGGAAATGTTCCATAGTGCAGAACTGGCAGGGGCTGACAACACCGCTTGGAATTGCAGGGTAGTATAAGCTTTATGTTGTTGTTACATATTTCTGTATATTGGTTTTGCTATTTTTTCCACACAACACTTACCAAGAATAATTTATGGGGGAACACATTAATCTAAATGCAGGTTTTGAATGTGTGGTCATTTCTTTTTAAGTAGCACATCCTAAAAGATAAAAACATTGAATTCAGTTAATTTACAACTATAGGGTATTTTTTTTTATTCCCCTTACCCCCTCTATCTACTAGTTTTATACCTTGTCTTTGTTCTCCCCAGCCTTTTTTAGGTGGCTTTTAGCCAACATGGGAGACTAAAAAAACAAAAACTGCAGTGTTAATTCTATTGGCGGACCACATCATACATGTATAATCGATTTTAACCAGCGTTTTACTATAATCTTTCTAAACCTAAATCACTTACGTTAAATAACATATGTCAGCCTCCTCGTGAGGATCATTAGAGAAGGCCCGTACTGCTTACACTTTATGGCTCAGTGAGAGAAATGCCTACCGTTGGTAGCGCAGAGGGTCCACACATAATTATAGCTAGGTATTTATGCAATTGCATCAACTTGCTTCCGTCAGCGAGCCTCTAATATCAATGCAATACGCATTAAAATTTCTAATAGTACTTATAAACAATTGCTGCTGTATGTAATTGTAAATACAAAGGTTATGATAGGGGCCATAAACTGTTTATTGGTCAGCACAGCTGGACAGCTTTTCAGGTTAAGCCTTTGATGCCCACTCTTTCTCCTCGTACCTCCACGATGTGTAAAGAACTGACGTCAGGCGTCGCAGAAAGCCTTCCCACCCATAGTATTCAGGAGCGCTGATTTTCTAAAGTACAGTAAAGATAAAATAAACCATTACGTGCAGAACAAATTAATTAGCTTTAAATCAAACATTGTTGGATTTAGGTGGAAAATTTCCTAAGTACATAAAAGTGCACTTGTCCACTTCTTATTTTTTTTTTTTTTTTTGTCAATAAGTAATTGCTACAAAAACTTACAGATGAATCAAAACCATACTCTTCACTTGTTGTTCTCTTATAACTGAATGTATAAAAGAAAATAATTATTTTCCTCTTTCTGTGGAAGTGAAATTACAGTGGCTATTTAGAAAATGTACATGTCTGCAATTTAAGGCGACTATTACCATCTGTGTTATTGCAGAGCAAGACTCTCAAAGGCTTTATGTTCTATCGCCTTATATGGCGGATTTAATGGACAGAGAGCCTATTATAGACCTTTCTCATCCAACTGAGTTGTTTAATTCAAGGTTCTAGTTAGTGTTTAAATGAGCAAAAAGTTTTAAAAAAACATGTCTTACAAGGTTAGCCAAACCTGCATTGTAGGTGCTAGTTTCCCGGTTTGCTTGTTGGCTTTTTGCAGACTGACTTATCATGTCTTCTTCTGCATTGCATGTGGCTTTCTTGGTTGAGTTGCCCCCTCAAAATGTTGACCAGCAGTTATCAATTGTTACAAGGTCATCTACTGCGAAGCAGAAACTAGGAATTCCATAAGGAATACACCAGGGAACACCTACACAATATGGGATCTGCAAGCCTCTAGGAGGTTAGATTGGAAGCTTTGGGACCATTGTGAGGCTTTTGTGTCCTGTTGTGTGTCCTTATCTCTATACAAGTCAATAGGTATGCAAAAGCACTGGTGTTCAGGCCAAATGTGGGTCAGCCACACCTCCAATGAATTCCTAAATATTTCAGAAACATTTCAGTCTGATATCAAAAGTTATGTTGCATCTGGCCATAGAAGCACTTAGAATACTGAGTCACTGTAAGGCTTGTGTCACACAGAGGCATTTGGTTGTGGGTATTAGGTGGCCATTTCACCCTGTGACACCAGCTGGGGCTTACTAAACTGTGGCTAATGCTAGGGGTATACACTTACCCTGCATGAAGGTGATCATCTTCTAGTGCTATCAGGGGTTAAGGGGGCATGCTGGAATAATAACTATACTTCTGTAAGACTTAGAGAAAACAAGAATGTGTGAAAAAGGTAATGTCTAGTATTACATGGATTGACATAAGCTGTAAATGCACTAATAAGCAGTGTTTTCCCCAGCCCTTTTTAACTGGGCCCACCCGGCACTTTTCAGTAAACACTTGGCTGTTTTTGGGTAATTGCTGAAGAATTGGGTCAAGATATAGGGGCTGCCACGCGCCTACATATTCTTCCCATCCAGGTTAAAAAAATTTCTGGGTTGAACACTGCACTGAAGCATGGATTTTATTCAAAGTAATATGAACATATGGTAAAGCAACCTTTCATAATGTATAAATGTTACTAAGATAAACGTTAGACAAAAACTGTGAATGTTCGCTCCTGAACTAACTTATTCACACAGGCTTTCACTCCAAGACTAGGACCTCCTACTGTCATTTTTTTGCCACATTGTATAGTCCAGGGTATTTTTGGACTTTCTGTTTACTTTCCAGCAGAGCTTTTGGCTTACTGCCTCAAAGCTACATCATACACATCTAAAAAACAAAGATAAATAGACATAGCACTAATGAGAATTGTACATGAAAAATGGTGCCTTTTCTAATGCATGTTCATAGTTATTGATATGTAGTGACAACCTAAGTTCTGGTTGTGTTAAATAACTGTATACCAAGACTCCTCTGCTTAACTTTGTTAAATCATGCTGCTGAAAGGACACTGTTATGCTGATCAGCATATAAGGATTTAGGATGTTTAAGACAGCAAGTATTTGCTTACCAGTTGCCCCCCTCTTCTGAATGACTAGTGATCTGATGGTGACTGGGGCAGTTATTTTTAAATACCAGCTGTAAAGATGGGGGAGTCACAGTTTGGATGGAGAAGCAGGTTGTAACAGGTTCAGCTTGGTAACACTGAGCCAAAAATTTGCTATACAAAACACTACCTCTCACACACTGAGCCTGATTTATTAAAGCTCTTCAAGGCTGAAGAGGATACATATTCATCAGTTAGGCTGGGTGCTCCAGCAAACCTGGAAAGAATCTCTCCAGGGTTGAAAACATTTGCTAATAAGCAAATTATGTTTAAGAAATCCATTCCAGGTTTGCTAGATCACCCAGCTTTACCGATGACATTGTATCCTCTCCAGCCTTGGATCTGGCTCATAGGCCACTGTATCAGCTCATAGGCTTTTCTGGGTGAATTTCATTTGTTTGCAAAAAAACCCTAAAAAACTTCCACATATAAAGCGGAGATTAAATGACTGACTGAACATAAAACAAGTGACTAAAATAGAAGGGCAACGTCAGTACAAATTTGCAAAAAAAAATGGTAATGATTTGGGTTAATTTGTGTGTTTTAGGTCTGCATAGAATTTGGATCACTTTTATTTCTTAATTAGATCAAGTCTAATTGGTGTTCAATGTATTTTTATTTAACACCTAAACAATTAAATTCATCTCTTTTTTTATTTCATTTCCAGAATGTTCATGAGGTCCTCTCTGATGATCAAGGTTCTACATTAAATCTTTGGTGAGTATGTGACAAATAATCTTTCACATTTTGTATATTATATAGTCAATTAAAATTCATACTTTAAATGGATCAAAGGCTATTTAAAAAAAATTGTCATGAGTTAAGAATAAAGCTCCTACTACAATTGGAATTACAAAAAAATGTGGGATTTCTACTTTTGGGTGAAGTTCACCCCATCTACATAGATAGGTTTGCATAGAGCAGGGGAAAAACTATTGTTATGTTAAAATTGTTTTTTTTTTTTTTTTTCACAGGTTAAGACAGCCTTCCTTATGGGGGAACCCCTGAAGTAACTATCATGTCTTTGGGAACCCTTGCTATAATTACTAAATCCTCAGCTCACATAGATAGGTTTGCATAGAGCAGGGGAAAAACTATTGTTATGTTAAAATTGTTTTTTTTTTTTTTTTTTTGCTGTGCCACCTATGATAATCGGTGCATTTGGTGGATTGTCAACCCAAATGTAATAATGTACTGATGTAAAAAACACAGGTTAAGACAGCCTTCCTTATGGGGGAACCCCTGAAGTAACTATCATGTCTTTGGGAACCCTTGCTATAATTACTAAATCCTCAGCTCACAGTTCATTACCATGATGGTCCATGATAAGATTGCCTCTAGCATTGCTTGCCAATAGGAAGAATGTCACAGATTGCTAAAAAGATTGTTGGTGTCACTTAAACTGAACTAAGGGGTCAAAGTTACTGATTGTTTAGGAAAATTCTAGCAACCTCTGGAGAAACAAAGGGTTTAATGGAACCCTTTTTAAGAAACACTGGGCTAAGGCATGAAATATCATTCATTAGCATCCATGCAGTATTGTATTGCAACACATTAGAGCGACATGAAGAGGACCTAAATGTAACCAGGATCGGGGGTCCCCTGAAGGATTTGTTATTTTAGCCACAACAAGGTATAGAGATACACCAAGGTGGAGAGTAGGCAAATTCTGTAATAAAGATTGACATAATTTGGCACCTGTGTACTTTTAAGTATGTTTTATTATGCTGATTTGGCATTGGATTTACTCTGTAAAGTACTAATGCCAACCTCAAACAATTCATAGAAGTGTGGCTTTAGCTAAAGAAATAAATAAGCAAAGGGGTGTGCAGAAGCTGGTTGCCGCTGGGACTTCTTTCTGCAAAAGGGTAGTGGTACTTAAAGGAAAATATCATTAAAGTTTAAGTTGTCCTTTAATGTAAAGCAGAACAACTGACTTTCCTCTCCATGATTATATAAGTTTTTGGCTGTACGACCTAACAAATATATATTACTCTCCTCCTTACCCTGTGTGTTGTCTAGTATGATACTGAGGTACCAACATATTTTATATTATGTGTGACAAACTAGACTGCCACTGCAGGTAAAATTTAGGTAATAGCAAAACCAAAAATGGATTCCCGCAATTGTCTGAAGCCAAGTACGCAAGTGCAATAATTGTCGTTAGAAAACGAAAGACTAACGATTATGCACGATTATTTTGAACGATTGTATTGTGCACAATTCTGTACATGCTGTAACAATACGATCGTTCAAATATAATCTACCAACAATGTACGCACACTAGATACGATCATTTGAACGATGCAGGAAGGGACATGTAAAGGAAAAAGTGTACTGCAGAACCATCCACAATCACTAAACGACTGTACACACAATAGATCGTGAACGATCGTCGCCCACACAGATCCGCTGGGACGGTCGTTCTTTCCAGCGACAATCCTCATTCATCGGCGTCATTGTGCACTTTTTTTGTTAACGATTATCAGACGAACGGTCGTTAGTCGTTAGTTTCCAACGATAATTATTGCATGTGTGTATGCAGCTTTAGGTTGCCCAGAGATAACCAATTCTGTGAATTCTAATCTGCAGTAACCATTATGTTCTTGGCTGAGCAGCCCCCTGTCCCCCTGAAAGGAACAGTGTTACAACAGTTCTAATTGGTGATCACTATGTCATGATGTCATTATTGAATAAAATATTGACATCATTTTCTCAGGATGTTCCTTTTAGCTTTAGGCACATACAAAATAAAAGTTGCATAAGCACTGACTTTAATAATAAAAAGGTAGAGTCTTTTTTTGTACACATTATACTTCTTATCTGTATATTGTGTCATAATAGGAATTTATTTAGATACGCTTAAAAAAATTACGGGTCCACGTGAAGATGGGACAGCTTACATCTAATTGCCAGTCTTGTATAAATTAGTTAACTTTTATTTTAGTACATTAGTTGAAAGCCCATTAACTCTAATAGCGGAGGTAAAGGCTACAAACAGCCTTCTCAAGCCTTAATAGTGTAACCTAATGTAAAGCTAAAAGGAAAGGTCATTGCCTTAATCTACCATGTAAATTACAGTAATCAACAAAAAAGAAGTGATTTTATTCTCTTTTTTGTAGCATTTAATGTGAGCTTGTAGCAGCAAATGAGCAATGGCTTTACATATAGAGGCTGACATTGGTTAAGTCTGGTCTACTCCGTGTGATGTCACATGATTTCCTTTTAATAACCATATTATGCTGTTCATATCAGCCATAATCACACTGAACGTACTTGAGCCTTCATCTAGTTTTTTTTTTCTTGCACATTATCCCAGTAAAGATTTCTGCTGGGGCCAGCTCATATCAAGGATAATGTGAAAACAAAGAAGTCTGTCTATAACTCAGACATGTGGAGGAGCTCAAGCTGATCTCATTTAACTGTTTTTACAGCTGATTTACAATGTTTTGGGCTCTTTTAAATTAATCTGTATCTTTCTACAGATGAAAAAAAAAAGCCTGTATATGCTCACTCACTTTCCATAGTTCTTATTAATTTAACTCGGTAAAGCTGTGCATTACCATGCATGGTAAAGAGGACCGCTTTGGCACTCTCTTTCCAAAATAACGTACCTGCCTTTCTTTCAGTCCCCCAAAGCTCTAATCAGCTGATAAAAAGAAAATGCATTGCCTCTGGGTTTGGAGGAGCGTGTGACAGCTCTTGTGCTTGGTCATTTGCTCAATCCTAGCACAGGAGGCTGGCAGGGATTCTTCACCCTTCTGCAAGCTCTAACCAGAGGCTCTCAGACTTTGCGTGAGTTTCCTTGGTCCAGACAGCTAAATGAAACTGCAGGAACAAAGGAAAATTGCCCATGAACTGGGTATTAAAGCAACTCTATTACTTTTCCATGAAGGGCACATATCCAGGTTCTTACAAAAATATATTCCTGCCTGGATCTCTGAAAAGTGAAATCTTTGTGGAACACATATGTTGATTTTTCAGCTTGAGTGGGGCAGAAGGGAGCTACACATTCATGTCCATCTCTAAATTTACCTATTCCTCTCTCTTGTATTTCAGTAGAACACCAGTGCCCATCACTCTTTTTTTTTTTTTAATACTGGTATATGGACGTGTGGAAGAGGTCAAAATGTATTCAAAGTAATGTAATTTGAACTATACAAGTACAGTCTATTTCTCTGCCTGTACTGGTTTAAATATGTCCCCCTAGATTTAAACCAAACCCCCACATTTCCTAAAACTTGCTGTCTAAGGAGAATAGAGTAACTGATTTGTAAATAATATTATTAATATTGTTAATCAACAGGATTTATATAGCACCAACATATTACGCAGTGCTGTACATTAAATAGCAGTTGCAAATGACAGATAGACAGTGACAAACGCGCAGGAGAGGACCCTGCCGCGAAGAGCTTACACTCTTGAGAGGTGGGGAAAAGTATCACACAAAAGGAGGGGAGGATTTCAAATGACAGAGGAAGATGGGTAGGCTAGTTTGAAAAAATATGTTTTGAGTTCTCTTTTAAATGAGCAGAAAGTAGAAGCAAGACGAATAGAACGAGGACGACCATTCCAGGGAGTTGGGGCGGCTCTCGAAAAGTCTGGGAGCCGTGCGTGCGATGAGGTTTTTAGTGAGGAAGTCAGCAGTAGGTCAGTGGAGGAGCGAAGAGATCGACTAGGGGAGTATTTTTTTTTTTACCAGGTCAGAAATGTAAGTAGGACAAGAACTGTGGAGGGATTTGAAGGCAAAGCACAGGAGCTTGAATTTGATTCCTAGGTGAAATGGAAGCCAATGAAGAGAACTGCAAAGAGATGCAGCAGAAGTGGAGCAGTGGGAAGGATGGATGAATCGGGCTGCAGCATTCATAATAGTTTCTAGAGGAGAGAGTCGGGTTAGTGGAATACCAGAGAGGAGGAGGTTACAGTAGTCCAAACAAGAGATAAGAGCATGTACAGTCAGTTTGGTGGTCTCTTGGTAGAGGTAGGAGCAGATTTTGGAGATGTTTCTCAAGTGAAAATGACAGGATATGGAAATGTTTTAAAAATGGGGGGTAAATGAGAGTAAAAAATCAAAGGTAACACCAAGACAACTTTTTGGCAAAAGTGTAATCTTAAAACATCCTTTGTCACAGGAAAGGGTTGTTTTTTTTGCAATGGGTTATACTTGTAAACCTGTTTTTTTTTTGTTTGTTTCTGTGCTGTGCAAAAAATCATAATGGTGGCATGCAAGGGGAGAATAAAATTCTTAGCTGAAAATGAAAAAAGGTTTTTTTATAGCAGTTTGAGGTCAAAATCATGTGCAGAGCTAATGAGTGCTCTCAAGCCTGTCAGACGAAACTATTCTACAGGCTAATATTGTGTTTTCATGGTAACTGTCAAAACATTATAAAGGCACACTGAGCAGAAATATAAAATATACTAAAACCTTTACCACTGGAGACTTTTGTACAGGATGGACCTCGCCTACACTGTCACTGTACACAGCATATTGATTTCTACTAAAATGATTTGATAAAAAGATGCACTGATGTTTTGTGAAAGATTGTTTCATTTTTTTATCTTGTGAATAATGTATTTTAAAAATGTTGTAATTTTGTAAACAGTGAACGGATCCCCACATTCTCTTCTCATCTTCCAAGATTGGGAAAATCTAGACTTGGCGTAACATCAACCATTGCGACAGAAGCAAAAGAACTCTCACGATCTGTGCGCTCCATCATAGAAGCAGACAGTAAGTATATGTTAGCCTTCTTTGTTTTGTGAGCGGTGGTCATGTTTTCACTTACATTTTATAAGTACGCCTTTACATCATTTTAATTAAATGGGTGGCTTAAGGCTGGTACATTAAATAACATGGAAATCAATTTGCTTTTTTGGAAGCCATTTTATAGTTGTAGAACATGTAGGCTGGCTGGAAGAAGGTTATGTAGTACAAATCTGAACTGGAATAACATTGAGGGAAAAACTACACACCTCCTGTTCAGCTTGATGATGCACACTAGTCCTTTCAAAAATCCACCATGGCCTTGGATTTCTGACCAACAAAAGTACCCATACACAAATCAGTTTATTCCCCAGAAAAAGCTGGGTGGAAGGAAGCTGTAGGTGGGTGGCCGTCCCTGTATTGTGGCATAACTTTTCAGTATCTACCCAAAAACAGCCAGATTGTTACTAAAAAGTGCCGGGTGGTGTGCCCGGCTAAAAGGGGCTGGGGAGAACACTGCAAGGGCTTTTCATCATTCCTTCGAATAGACTTTCATCTTTTTTGCACCTGTACCTCCTGAATAATTGAAACTCCTGTAAATGTCAGTTCATTGGCACAGGACAGTATCATTGTCTCACCATCACAGGAAGTTGTATTAGGTGGACTGTACTGGCAGAATCATTGTATGTTTGTGGATTTTTGTAGAAGGGTTGAAGAAAACTTGTTAGTTTAGGTTCACCTACAATTAACTTTTAGTAATTAAGTAAAAGTACAACAGCATTGATTTTTTGGAAAAGAAAATAATTTTAGAAATCAACATATGAGTATAGAAACAGGTAAAAGCATAGACTGAGTTCTGTAGTGTAGCAGGGTTTACAACGCTGATTAGGTTTAAAGTACATGAAAGGCACAGTATTATCAGCTCAATTGGGCGGTAAGAGTTTATTGGATGTAATTTGTTATTAAGTATTATTTTTCTATTAATATTTTGCCTTAACATAAGGTCGGTTTTTGTTTTTAAAAGCTAATTTTGTGCTTCAATTTGCTGGAAACAAAAACATAACCACTAATATAACTTGATTTATTACTGCACCCATTGCCAGTTTTACACTTTTATATTTTTCTTCGATCACATTGCTTGCTTTAGCAAAACCGATATTTACTCTAGAATTGTCCACCATAATGGGCTTCACATTACTGTCTAGCAGCAGGGTGGCCTTCCCATGCCATGAGCTGCCCCATTTTCTTGCTGTAATGAGATTATGTGCACAGAAGGGGTCATTGAGGCCATAGTGAGTGACAGAAAAGTTGTAAAAATGAAAATGGTCTGCTAAGAAAATAATAACATTGGTGTCAGCGTTATGCAATCAACCAGGCATTTACAGGTAAGTGAATTCATGTTTTAGAGTGCCATCCGTGAAAGCTATTTCAGTTACACCAGTGACTTATTGTTTCCTAGTAGACGTAGCACTGTAGAGCTTAAAGAGTTTTATTGTTATTTACAAGGGCTCTCATTTTTCATGTGCTCATTCAATGTATACTTAGGATCTGCATTCTGCTGTGATGTTTGAATTGCACACCCGGGCTAAGAATAGTGTGGGTTACACATACATCATTAGCTTATACAGCAGTTGGTGCCTCTGGCGTGTGCAGTCATTAAAATAAAGAACTATAGTTTAATTGTAACTGCAGGCGGATAAAAAAAAAAAGAAAAACCTCATTGCTGCAGAGATAGATAGATAGATAGATAGATAGATG